>NC_090729.1:10367790-10372790 GCF_036898095.1 Palaemon carinicauda
TCTTGATCAGGTATATTAATACTTGAACTATTTCTAGGCTTGACTTTGACATGACTAAGTTCGTCAATCCTTTGAAGATATTTAGGACTGTGAGTCCGACACATATCTTTCCTAGCATGAATGTTACTCTCTGTAACATAAATTCTAGATAGGAGGAAGGGGGGTGGTTGACTGGAAGGTTCCGAAGGACACCTTTCAGGTCTGACAAGACTATGAACACCCCTAATTGGAACAAGGTCCATATGTTCAGAAGGATTAACATTCAGAACTTGCTGTTTTTTATGAACTTGTTGAGTGGCGACAAGTTCAGAATGACTCATTGATATCTTGAGTCCTTCTCGTGAACACAAAACAGCCTTCGCTGGAACTCGATGAGCTATAGTTTTCTTATCACCTGTATGCTCTATAGCTCTCAGGTATACTTCTCCAGGAGGGTTTTGAACTGTAGGAGAAGGTAAGGAAATGATGGTAGGGACATTTCTGTTTCCCATCAATGGCTCATCTTGAATAGGCTTTGGACCGAAGGATCGAAGGTTCCTTGTAGCCGAAGCGTCTTTATGCTTCCAGTAGTCTGTAGGGTTAGACTTTTGACCATCTGCCTGTAGCACCGTGGTCACTGGAATAGTGGGATGTTGTTGAGCAGCCCGGATATTTCCAGCATTTTCGATCTTCTTTTTAGGTTGGGGACCCACAACCCCAGAAGATTTTCTCTTTGAAGGAATGCCCCATTTTTGGAGAAGACTTATGTTCTCCATGGTGGCGTTCTTAATTACTTCCTTAGTGACCGCGTGTGGGAAGAGGTCTTTACCCCAGATGTCGGAAGATATTAGCTTCCTTGTTTCGTGTTTCACTGTTGCGTCAGCGAACACAAACTCTCTACATGCTCTCCTGGCCTTCATAAAGGCGTAAAGGTCCTTCACCAAGATAGCCATATGTATTTTGGCTATGACCATGAGCATGTCTGGGATACTTTCATAGGTTGAACACAACTCTATGTAGTTTTGTAGAGAAAGGGATGTCGCAAGTCTCTCCTTTGACTCATGTTCATTACACAAGAGCAACTCAGACAATTTAGGGAGACATACCTTGAATTGTGGACTTGTGATGTCCTTGTCTAATTTTCCTACTGAAAAAAACAAATGGACTTCCTTCCAATCCTTTTCCTGTCCGGGAAAAGCTGGTGACAAAGGCTTGCACTCATCGAGTGTGGGACATGGCCTAGGCCTCTACTGTTTTGTCAACAGAAGTAAATGCCTTCCTCATAAAGGGGAATGAGAGTGAAGTAGGAGCAAGAAAGGAAGGGTGTCTGTTATTCAGTGAGAATACCTTCGACTCTGAATAACCCGCCTTTCTCAGAATACCTGAAAGGATAGTCTGTGCCTTATCATGGTCAAGAATCAAGACCTCCTTTGGTTCCGCTCCTTTTCTTGACTTTGGTTCGTACTTCAGTCGAACCCAACAATTAGAGAAAGTATCAAACCTTGGCCAAAATTGAATTTTGTCCAAAGGAACAGCATCTATTTTCTCTGAGATGTAGAGATTGCCATTTGAAATTGGCATCTGCTCCGCAAACCTCCAGGGATTAGTTATGGAGCATATTGGTAGGTCTTGATTCAAGGGTCGTTTGACTGACCCCTGGGAAGCGACGAGAGAAGTTTTACGAGGCTCTATCTTGCATTTTACTTCCTGCTTTTCGTTTTGTTTACGAAAGCTCTCTATTTGATTTTTCAGCTGGATACATAATTGTACCACATTATCCAATAGAGGGGTAGAAGACGAAGATGTCGACATCGATGGCTCTATAGCCGGCATAGGCGGAGGAAATTCTGACACAACATTTTCCTCTTCTACCCTGGGGCACTTCTTGCCCTTAATCCCAAAGGTTTTCTGGCTGTCAGGGGATGTAGTTGGCTCCTGAGGCACTACTGTTTCCTCACTTGCTTACGGAAATAGTAGCTTACGCATCCTATCATTAGGTAGGAAAGGTCCCGGAGAGATCTTTTGAGTGCCTCTCACCCAGTTGCGTAATTTATATTGAGCTGTATCCCTAATCTCCGTAGACTTGGGATTTTCAAAACCTTCGGACATTGATGTCCGACCTATATTACAAACCTGTGGGTTCCAATAATGTAGGTATCCGGAAATAATATTGCAGGGGGCATGAAACCTGCAAGTATTATGACCGTAAAAATACTTACACTTGGCCTTGCAGAGGACTGCAGCACAAGGTATCTGGTGTTCCTCCTGTAAAGAAAGGAAATCCAAATGAGTATACAATGGATTATCTGCTTGACAATCAACATGCAAATGTCCTTTACAATAGAGTAGCTTAGGATAGTAAGCTATAAAGGGATAGTAGGAGATACATACTTGTGTACCCCTGTGAGCAAATGCTGTTGCCTCCCCTGAGTATTACCTACATGGAGATTTCTCTATAGAGTAACTCCAAGTAAAAGGACTCTTACCCCTAGGTGTAGAGAAGTATCAAATCACTGTCCCAAAATAATGTTAATACTGTGGGGTCAGGATGACTGATTCTCGATCAGAATATTGAAGAAAACTTATTCATTCAATATATGAACGGTACCAGCAGAATGCTCGTACAAGGGTACCCAAGGTATGTCATAAAATACTACTGTATCATGGTACTGTAGTTTTCTAATTGCAGTAAGTCTATATTGCAATTTACTGGCAACTGTACATCATGTATTGTAGTCTAGTCATTATGCTGCCTTCATAGTAGCATATGACAGCATGGTCTATCTAGCATGAAGCCAGCTGGACTAGGAATATAAAGACATATATTTGTATATCCCACTCAGCCTATTTGCTGTATTCTTCCTACTATATTAAAATATAGAGTTTCCTGATCAGGGAGACTCAAGAAAAAAGGCTCCACCCTTTAAGGGTTAGGAGCGTAATACTCCTGCCTTGAAGTATTTAATATTGTAGGGTAATCCTTATACTAATTTCTAATCAGGATATTGAATTAATCATATTCTTTCAATATAGGATTGGGCTCAGCAAATGCCTGTGTTGGATATCCAAAATATATTGGAAATAACTACTAGTATAAACTATACAGTAGTTTTCTATCTGCAGTATATTCTATAATGCAGATATACTGGCTATCTGTATAAAATATACAGTAGTTCAGCCGGCATGTAGCCGGCATAGCTAGGTCTTGCCGGCATACCCGGCATGCTAGCTAGAGAGAGAGAGATAGCATGGAAAAAAGGCTATTCCTTACTGTGAATTTATACAGTAATTAAGGATATAAAAGTCTAATTTGACTGCCTTTTTCCAGAAAGAAGGTTCTAATAGAAGGGTAGAATGTACCCTTCAGGCTTCCATGCAGCTACACTACTATTGCCGACAAGGTACCGCCGATACAGTGCCGGCCGGCAAGTCCAGCAGTACCAGTACAGTCGGCGTGCTGCCAACTGAGTCAGCACTATCTGTGCCGGCCAGGCCGGCAGTACCCCGGCAACAGGATCTGTAGCAGCAGTCCAAGGGAGGAATGAAGAACCTTGGGAACAGAAGGGACTTCCCTCTCACGGCCATCATGGTTGCCGGCAGTTGCCGGCTAGGCCGGCAATTGCCGACAGATAATGTGGTTGGCGGCAGTATGCTCTGCCGTCAGCCAAAGACATGGCTCGAGAGGGAGTCTGGCGGGCTCCGGCAACCTACCAGCAAAGGAAAGTTGCAAGATGCCAGCCTAAAGAAAGACAATGGCTCAGCCATCAAAAGAGGACAGCGGGGTAGGGAACAGGGTCCAGTAACAAGTGTGAAAGGAACTGGCAAAAATTGTCAATTCTACCACCTGTAAAAGAAACTCTGCCGACACAGTTAAGGGGATGGCGGCACTGCCGCCTCCTCTCAACAAAGAAGAAACAGAGTTCCAGTGCCACGTATCCTAGGCTAAAGAAAATTACTCTTCAACCCAGAGTACTGTGGCATAGGACTAGTCTTTTAGTCTCATGGAGAAGATGGTATCCCACCATAACTTCAAGTGCGGCTAATGAGGGCTAACCTCCATTGCCGGCCACATAGCCGGCAGGGGAATGATGGTATCCTACAACCCATTCGCCCTTCCGCCAGGTCGCCGGCATAAGACTAAATACTCTGAGATTCTGACTAAATCCCAAAACCCGATGGTATACCACAACCAACGTTTAAGGGAAGAGGCAGGACAAACCCTAAGTTAGCCATGTTTGAATAAAATTCAAGGCACAGCTATTGGGGTTGTAGCCTGAGGCTACACTCAGAGAGAAAGAGGTTACCCTTAAGTCTCCGAAGAGACGTGTAATGTTTCATAACATTATAGGAGGTATCAGTCTCCACTGAATGAAAAAAAAACACGAGGGCAACCGGGGAAAGTCTGAACGTAGAGTAAAACGTCTAGGTAAGGTTACCTAGGCTATACGAGATCTCGGTTACCTAAATCATCGAAACTCTAATTATACGATCGACAGAGAAAAGGGGGAAACAAAAATTATGCACATTATCAAATCTTTACAAAAGTAATAGCCTAAATACCTAAATAATTAAAATAATTAAATAAAGCTATTAAAACTGGAAGTCGTTGTGCTATCTAAATAACACATGCCTAACGAACCACGGCGCCATGGCGCCTCCAGTAACTGGCCTAGCTCTTAAACACAATAAATTACTCTAATTTCATTGTGAAACAGGAGCTAAAATATACTCATAGTAAACACCCGATACTCAACTTTCCAGAGGCGGAAGAAGATGGAGAAAGCATAATAATAATCCTGTAAAATGATCGAAAAGTTAGATCACCAGGAAATATCACCGAGCGAGATCGCTACAAAAAAAAGAATGTCCGCTGTCGTGGGAATAGCGCTGTTGTATTCCCAATAGTATTACGAGATCGGGGAGAGCCTTTGGACGGCTCCCTTTTGCCACATCCTCCTCGAAGCTGGGTGCAGATTGCTATGGAGTCGTGTCAAGAATGCGTCCGCGGATAATATGCGATA
>NC_090729.1:10377790-10383460 GCF_036898095.1 Palaemon carinicauda
ATATATATATATATATATATATATATATATATATATATATATATATATATATATAAACACATGTTTATTCCATACATATACATATATACAGTATAAATGTATATACAGTATATACTGTACACGCATGTAAGATATATAGAAAATCAAATATATGAATACTGAATGAATCCTATCCGTTATTTTGTCTCATAGTATCATTAAGAGAACTGATTCACCCGTAGAAAAATTTAACAATATATATGGTCAATATGGGAGAGTGAAAATACATTCAAACACCTGTAAAAAAAAAAAAAAAAAAAAAAAAAAGAATCAAGAGAAATAGACTACCTGCATCTTCGAAACAATACGCCTTGGCTTATTCAGTAGATCATATCCCCTTGGGCAGGGAAAATGATTGAAGGGTCATGTCTCATTTGATTGTTTTCTACCATTTTACAGCATACTCTTAGAAAGGTTACATATAATTCATTTATTTTTTTTCCGTCCACATATATCGAGAAACTTCAACATATATAATCCTACACAAGTGCATGTGTACTTCAACGACGATGTTTGTATTACCTGAGAATTCCCTTGCTTCTATTTCTTATATTGATAAAACGAGTATTTTGAAATGGAATTTCCTATATATACAGCAATTTAATATGCTTACGATTATATCATTTCTTTTTCGGAATGGAGAATCAAAATTTTTATTTATGAAAAATATTAGAGAATTACTCCAAGAGCTGAGTGAGGATTCTTGTGATTCAAGCAATATATATATATATATATATATATATATATATATATATATATATATATATATATATATATATATATATATATATATATATATATATATATATATATATATATTCCAATAAGCCATATATATTTTTTTGATATATTAATGTCTGGATTCTCTTAACGACCTCGGGATCAGAGCCCGAGGCGAAATCTCACAAAGACAAGAGCTTGGCTCCGGCCGGGAATCGAACCCTGGTCGGAAAGCTTATATAGACAGTGACTAACCCATTCGGCCACGAAGAAAGTTAAAAGTCAATGACATATATATGGCTTATTTGAATATGAAAAACACGTAAAAATGTGCAAAATTTATCATTAATTGAATGCCAAGTAACAAACTACCAATTAGCTACGATGGTGAAGATGGGTTGATTTCAATTCTAAGTACAAAATACCTGAATTCGACAGGTATAAGTACAGTAGAATTGTCATTGACTTTTATCTTTCTTCGTGGCCGAATGGGTTAGTCACTGTCTATATAAGCTTGCCGACCAGGGTTCGATTCCCGGCCGGAGCCAAGCTCTTGTCTTTGTGAGATTTCGCCTGGGGCTCTGATCCCGAGGTTGTTAAGAGAATCCAGACATTAATATATCAAAAAAAATATATATGGCTTATTTGAATATGAGAAACACGTAAAAATGTGCAAAATTTATCATTAATTGAATGCCAAGTAACAAACTACCAATTAGCTACAATGGTGAAGATGGGTTGATTTCAATTCTAAGTACAAAATACCTGAATTCGACAGGTATAAGTACAGTAGAATTGTCATTGACTTTTATCTTTCTTCGTGGCCAAATGGGTTAGTCACTGTCTATATAAGCTTGCCGACCAGGGTTCGATTCCCGGCCGGAGCCAAGCTCTTGTCTTTGTGAGATTTCGCCTGGGGCTCTGATCCCGAGGTCGTTAAGAGAATCCAGACATTAATATATCAAAAAAATATATATGGCTTATTTGAATATGAAAAACACGTAAAAATGTGCAAAATTTATCATTAATTGAATGCCAAGTAACAAACTACCAATTAGCTACGATGGTGAAGATGGGTTGATTTCAATTCTAAGTACAAAATACCTGAATTCGACAGGTATAAGTACAGTAGAATTGTCATTGACTTTTATCTTTCTTCGTGGCCGAATGGGTTAGTCACTGTCTATATAAGCTTGCCGACCAGGGTTCGATTCCCGGCCGGAGCCAAGCTCTTGTCTTTGTGAGATTTCGCCTGGGGCTCTGATCCCGAGGTCGTTAAGAGAATCCAGACATTAATATATCAAATAAATATATATGGCTTATTTGAATATGAAAAACACGTAAAAATATGCAAAATTTATCATTAATTGAATGCTAAGTAACAAACTACCAATTAGCTACGATGGTGAGGATGGGTTGATTTCAATTCTAAGTACAAAATACCTGAATTCGACAGGTATAAGTACAGTAGAATTGTCATTGACTTTTATCATTCTTCGTGGCCGAATGGGTTAGTCACTGTCTATATAAGCTTGCCGACCAGGGTTCGATTCCCGGCCGGAGCCAAGCTCTTGTCTTTGTGATATTTCGCCTGGGGCTCTGATCCCGAGGTCGTTAAGAGAATCCAGACATTAATATATCAAAAAAAATATATATGGCCTATTTGAATATGAAAAAACACGTAAAAATGTGCAAAATTTATCATATATATATATATATATATATATATATATATATATATATATATATATATATATATATATATATATATATACATATATATATACATATATATGCAAGCACACACACACATATACACACACACACACACACACACACATATATATATATATATATATATATATATATATATATATATATATATATATATATATATATATATATATATATATGTATGTATATAAGTTTTTTGTGATATGATATCATCTCCATACCAGAAACAACTATCACCAACTACGAAAATGGGGATTATTGCACTTTCTATTCAAGGTAGGGCATATATGTGTATAACACAGCGTAGACTGGCATCCTCTGAAATTGAACTTCGTAATACACAATATAAACTTGGAAGCTGAGCAAGAGAAGAAAGTTGCAAACACCGGATGGCAATGTTAGTCGAAGGTCAAAGGATAATGACGTCCTTTCCTTTTGATGACAGTGCATTGTGGGAAGAATTTACGGCCATTTCCACTTGCACTTTGGATTTAAGTCACAAAAAGCCTCAAGACATTTCCTAACAAAGGATATTTCCTATTCAATTATATAAAAAATACGTTATAGAGAGAGAGAGAGAGAGAGAGAGAGAGAGAGAGAGAGAGAGAGAGAGAGAGAGAGAGAGAGAGAGAGAGAGACAGAAGTGCAATTTTGGGTATCATTTAATCACCTCAAAAGTAAATTGAAACTCTTGAATCTTGTAATGAAATAAGAATGACCTGTCGTTTCAATGGTCTGCTTGCTTAAGAAAATTTCATCATTAATCACAGTAGAAACCAAAGCCTTGTAACTTATCTATCAGTAAGTTTATTGTTGTTGTTGTTGTTGTTGTTGTTGTTGTTGTTGTTGCTATTTATCCATTCAGAAGAAGATTATTCTTTTAATTTTTGGATTTTTTAATGTTTGTTAATCATAACTAATAATCAATGTGTAATTGCTATCAATTCCTTACTGTCGTTATTGATTTTTTATGGTTTGTGTTTTTAAACAAAAATTTAAAACGAGAAATCTAAGCAATGCTTATCTGTTCCATTGGGTCCTAAACAAATAATCTTACCGGATTAGTGTCAGGTTATTTTCCAGTCAATCATTTTAGAGTAAATTTTTTTTATTTTCATAATCTTCATACTTTTTCTTATAAATTTCATAAAAGATATGTCTTGATGAACCAAATAGTTCCTGCAATTATTTGCAGTTGTTATATTTTACCCAGCCTATACCAATCACATACATGCACACGTAAATGCCTGCTAGATAAAACAAACATAACTTTTACCTACGTGCATTCGATCATTAAACTTCCATTTATTATAAAAAGAGGAAGTAAGTTTAGAGAAAAATAGTTGAAAATTAGGAATGGTATGAATAAGACTAAATAAAGAAAAAAGGGGTTTTCTGTAATTAGGTAGGAAACTGTAGGTTTTTATATATGTGGGATATCCTTATGTAAACCAATCCAAGTGCATGAAAATAAAAAGGGTGCAAGTATTTACAATAAATCAACTGCAACCCAAAATTGCCTACTTTGAAAGGTTAAACCATGGGCAGAAAATTGCGTAAATATCAAGAAACAGTTAATATCCACCCACCTTGATAATGAGATTTTACAGAATTTTACATTTTTTCGACAACGAATGATGGGAGAAATAACAGTATAAGCGGGAAAAGAAAGATGTTTAAGAGGTAAATTTTTGGTTATAGTTTGATTTGAATCATGTCATTATTATTATTATTGTTATTATTATTATTATTATTATTATTATTTTATTATTATTATTATTATTATTATTATTATTATTATTATTATTATTATTGGTGTTGTTAATAATCTTCTCTTTGTTATTGTTGGTGTTGTTATTGTAGTTGCAGTTGTTGTTGTTGTTGGTGTTGTTATAGTAGTTGTTGGTGTTGTTGCTACTGTGATATAATATATCAAAAGGTTTTATCAATATTTTCGAATTGTCATACTATTTAATTTAAGGATTTATTCACACATTTGAACTGGAAGATTAAAAAAGAGTAGATTTAAAAAAGTTGTATTATTATTATTATTATTATTATTATTATTATTATTATTATTATTATTATTATTATTATTAGCTAAGCAACAACCTTAGTTGAAAAGGCAAGTGGCTATAAGCCAAAGGTCTCCAATAGGGAAAATAGCCCAGTGAGGAAAGGAAATAAGGAAATAATAAAATAAAACGAAAATAGTAAGCTATTAGAATATCGCATAAAAACCATAAAAACTTAGAAAAATAAGAGTAAGTTATATAAGATATAATAGGTGCCCAAGTATGACCTCTAGCAAGAGAACTCTACCACAGGAGAATGATAGAGAGGCTATGACACTAAGCAAGACTAGATAACAAGCGTTTGATTTTGTAGTGTGCTTCTAGATGAGCTGCTTGACGTACCTGTAGATGAAGAACCTACCGTATCCAAGAGTAAATTACGCATTGAACAATTACAGTGCAATAGTTAACACTTCGAGAGAAGAATTGTTTGGTAATCTCAATTTTGTCAGGTATATGGGGACAGGGGAGAATGTAGAGAGCAGAGCCAGACTATGCCATGGATCCAATATAGAACTGTCTGGCCAGTCAATGGATACAATAATTCTCTAACGGTAGTGACTCAACCGGTGGCTGGTGTCATGGGCCAACCTACTACTTACAAATAAGGAAAGTAAATAATAAAGGAAAACTTTTCACATTCATGGGGAGACATTGCAAAACAATTTCGCCCCCCCCCCCCCCCACCCCCCCCCCCAAAAAAAAAAAAAAAATTAGGAATGGTAATGACCAGAAAATATTCGCACTGAAGAATGCTGAGATCGTATTCAAATGACGCTTATATAAAAATAGTTAGCAGATTAGAGCTATTAGATAGTCATAGATGTTCGACAAGAAAATTTTTTTTTTTCTAGAAGACAAAATAAATTATTTATAATATTTAAAGAAATACTTCCTCTTCACGTAGATCTTTACTTACGCTGTATGAAAGGTCAGATTATATATTAATATAGTGTCAGGGGTTATGAAAGATATATTTATAAGATTCTAATTCCATTTAGTATAATATTGATAACACCGATTTTCTATGTTGCGGAAAACATATGGTCAAAAAAAAAAAAGGTAAAATTTTCTTGAGGCAAACGAATAACTGGTTTGAAGG
>NC_090729.1:10393960-10401460 GCF_036898095.1 Palaemon carinicauda
TATACATACATATATATATATATATATATATATATATATATATATATATATATATATATATATATATATATATATATATATATATTCATTATAAACATATTGATAAAAAATAAAGGTTGATAGAGAAATACACAGATAGATTATCAATTTATACATTAACAATAAAGCAATTTTGAAAAAAAAAAATCGTTATATTTGCAATAACATTGTCAATAAAAAAATTTCTGTACTTATTCCTGTCAAATTCAGGTTTTTTATTTCTTGATATTAAAATAAACCCTTCTTCACCATAGTAGCTAATTGGTATGTTTGTGTTTGACATTCGATTAATGAAACTTTTCCACATTTACACGTGTTTTTCATATTCAAATAAGCCATATATTTTATTACCTTTTTGTCTGGATTCTTATATTGACCTCAGGATTATAGTCCCTGGCCTGCCAGGGAATCGATTCCTGGTCCAGGAAGCTGGCATGACTGACGATACCATTTGGCCACGAAGAAAGATAAAAGTCATAGACAATATTGTTGTACTTATATCAGTCTAATTCATATTTCTTGGTACTTAGAATTGAAATCATCCCCTCTTCACCATCGTATCTAATTTGTACGTTTATTCATGGTATTGGATTAAGAATACATTAACATATTTACACATGTTCATGGTTTTCATATTCAAGTAAGCCATATATTTTAATACCTTAATGTCTTGATTCTCTTATCGACCTCATGATCATAGTCCAAAGGCGAAGCCACTCAAAGACAATAGTTTCTGGTCAACCAGGAAATCGAACCCTGGTCCAGGGAGCTGTCATGACAGTGGCGATACCATTTAGCCCTGAAGAAAGATAGAAGTCAATGACAATTCTTCTTGATTTAAACCTTTCTAATTCTGATTTTTTGTACATAGAATTTAAATCAATCCACCTTCACCATTGTAGCTAATTGGTATGATTGTAATTTGCATTCAATTGAGGATAAATGTTGCACATTTAGACGTTTTTTCCACATCTACACATGTTTTATTACCTTAATGTTTAGATTCTCTTATCAACCTCAGGATCAGAGTCCAAAGGCAAAGCCACTCAAAGACAATAGCTTCTGGTCGGCCAGTGAATCGAACCCTAGTCCAGGGAGCTAGCATGGCAGTAACGATACCATTTTGCCATGTAGAAAGATAAAAGTTAATAAAATGTCTTTTCTACATATACCTGTCGAATTCAGGTTTCTTGTACTTGGAGTTGAAATTAAACCATCTTCACCATGGTAGCTAATTGTTATGTTTGTACTTGGTAGTCGAGTAAGAATAAATGGTATCGTTCGGGAAGAATAGACGGAGTTAGAAAAGAAAGGGTTGGAATGATGATGACAAAAGGAGCATAAAAGGCATTAACAGAGTGGAGTGCTGCCAATAGTTCATTGTTACTTAGAAAGTTTAAATCAAAGCAGTGCAAGATATGGTTATAGTTTTCTGTGCACAAACAAATAATTCTCCTGATGAAAGGAAAGGAAAGAGATTCGAAATTTGTGATTGCCAACGTCAAACTAAAGAGTTAGAAAGAATAATCAGTGTATAGGGAATGTATTTGGTGTTGAGTATCTTGGCGAAGTTGCAAATGAAAATGGCACACATTTATAGGGTTTAGTTCAACAAAGAATATTGTAATTGGAGGTAGTCTTTTCCAAAACAAAGACATCCACAAAAATACATGGACTTCACCATTTAGCAATTACAAAAATCAAATAGATCACATAACAATCAATAAAGAGAAAAGGGAGATTCTGAGAAATGTAAGAAGCTATAGAAGTGAAGATTAAAACTGAAGATACCCAACAGAAAGGTAAACAAAATACCTAAGTTTTATCCAACCAAGCTTCCAAAGGACGAGCACAGAAAAAAAAAAAAACTTTGCAATGGAGTGAAAGATTCGCCATGCTGACTTTGAGACTTTAAAATACAAAGAGCAGACAGTTAAAGAAGAATTGTGTGATATTAAGAACATATATGAGTCAGTTATTAGGGAAATTTTGGGAGACGGCCATGGATATTAAATGATACCTGGGATATTATAAATCGTGAATGAAGACAGAAATCGAGTGTTGAAAGTTTTCGAGGAAGTAAAAGAAAATAATGAAATTTAGAGCATGCTAAGTATGGCAGCATTATTAGTGATGACAAAAGAAGAGCCAGGATTAACTGAAGATAATATTTAGACAGAAAAACAGATGAAACTGACAAAGCTATGAATTCAGGGAGTGGCTATGGTGTAAGAATTGCCCAGAGAATTTTTATATCTCTACGGGGACAAAGTAGAGGGTGACCGGACAGTTTGATACTGGACATTTTGATACCAGACATTTTAATACTGGACATTTCGCTACTTGACATTTTGTGACTAGGATTTTTCGTTACCGGTCATTTCGATACCACTATATATATGTGTGTACGCTAATATATTGGAGTTTATTTTGAGTGACATACTGTTCTTGCAACTGGTTGTTTAAATGATTGCCCTACTGTTTTTGTAATTGGTTGTTTAAACAATTGCCATTAAGTTCTTGTATTTGGTTTTTTAAATGATTGTCACACTGTCTTGTAATTGGTTGTCTAAATATTTTTTTTTAACTATGTAAACATTGATCGGAACCTGAAAATTTATATATATATATATATATATATATATATATATATATATATATATATATATATATATATATTATTATTACTATCCAAGCTACAACCCTAATTGGAAAAGCAAGATGCTATAAGCCCAAGGGCTCCAATAGGGAAAAATAGCCCAGTGAGGAAAGGAAATAAGGAAATAAATAACTAAAGAGAACAAATTAACAATAAATCATTCTAAAAAAAGTAATGTCAAAAGAGATATATCATATATAAACTATTAACAACGTCAACAACAAAAATGTCATATATAAACTATAAAAAGACTCATGTCCGTCTGGTCAACAAAAAAGCATTTGCTCCAACTTTGAACTTTTGAAGTTCTACTGATTCAACAACCTGATTAGGAAGATCATTCCACAACTTGGTAACAGCTGGAATAAAACTTCTAGAGTACTGCGTAGTATTGAGTCTTATGATGGAGAAGGCCTGGCTATTAGAATTAACTGCCTGCCTAGTATTACGAACAGGATAGAATTGTCCAGGGAGATCTGAATGTAAAGGATGGTCAGAGTTATGAAAAATCTTATGCAACATGCATAATGAACTAATTGATCGACGGTGCCAGAGATTAATATCTAGATCAGGAATAAGAAATTTAATAGACCGTAAGTTTCTGTCCAACAAATTAAGATGAGAATCAGCAGCTGAAGACCAGACAGGAGAACAATACTCAAAACAAGGTAGAATAAAAGAATTAAAACACTTCTTCAGAATAGATTGATCACCGAATATCTTAAAAGACTTTCTCAATAAGCCTATTTTTTTGTGCAATTGAAGAAGATACAGACCTTATATGTTTCTCAAAAGTAAATTTGCTGTCAAGAATCACGCCTAAAATTTTGAAAGAGTCATACAAATTTAAAGAAACATTATCAATACTGAGATCCGGATGTTGAGGAGCCACCGTCCTTGACCTACTTACAGTCATACTTTGAGTTTTGTTAGGATTCAACTTCATACCCCATAATTTGCACCATGAACTAATTTTAGCTAAATCTCTATTAAGGGATTCACCAACCCCAGATCTACATTCAGGGGATGGAATTGATGCAAAGAGAGTAGCATCATCTGCATATGCAACAAGCTTATTTTCTAGGCCAAACCACATGTCATGTGTATATAGTATGAAAAGTAATGGGCCAAGAACACTACCCTGTGGAACACCGGATATCACATTCCTATACTCACTATGGTGCCCATCAACAACAACTCTTTGAGATCTACTACTTAAAAAATCAATAATAATGCTAAGAAACGACCCACCCACTCCCAACTGTTTCAGTTTGAAAACAAGGGCCTCATGATTAACACGGTCAAAGGCAGCACTAAAATCAAGGCCAATCATACGAACTTCCCGACCACAATCAAGGGATTTCTGTACTGCATTGGAGATTGTAAGAAGGGCATCACATGCTCCAAGGCCTTTACGAAAACCAAATTGCAAACTTGGGAATAGATGATTACCTTCAGCAAACCTATTAAGACGTTTTGCCAGAAGACGTTCAAAAACTCTAGATAATATGGGAGTTATGGAAATTGGGCGGTAATCAGTGGGACTTGAGCTACCACAAACACATTACATAGAGGAGTAACATTACCAATTCTCCAACAAGTGCTAAAAGCTCCTCTTCTTGCTAACTTGCGTAAAATAACAGATAACTTTGGAGCTAAGAAATCTGCTGTCTTTATAAAAAACAAAGGAAAAATACCATAAGGGTCTACACCTCCATAAGCATCAAGGTCCATCAACAGAGCTTTAATCTCACGAGATCGAAAAGCTAAACTAGTTAGTTTAGCCTCAGGAAAACAGGAATGAGGAAGTTCAAGTTTTTCATTACTCTGTTTACTGTCAAAAACATCAGCCAAAAGGGTTGCCTTTTCCTTTGGACAGTGAGTGACTGAGCCATCTGGTTTAAGTAAAGGAGGAACTGTTGCATCTACACCAAAGAGTGCAGATTTAAGGGTAGACCACCATTTATGTTCCTGAGTTGTACCAGAGAGGGTTTCTTTTATGATTAAATTGTACTCCTTTTCAGTTGAGGCATAAACTCTCTGAGCAAAAGCTCGAAGCTGAGTATAGTTGTTCCAGGTCAAATCTGATCTGTTACCCTTCCAAAGGTGATAGGCCTCCTGCTTCTCCAAATAAGCACGTCTACTACTTACGCTTGGCTATCAACTACGACTGCTGCATTTGTGGAAGGTTCACGAACGCACTGAAAATGGTATGCCACGCACCAATAACTGTGTTGAAGAATTCCATAATGCACTAAAAGCCTCCGAGACAAATGTGCATCCTAATATTTGGTCCCTTATATATGCTTTAAAACGTGAAGAGTCTCTCAGTGCAACAAGAATTGCATATCTCAATCGTGGAGACAGCATAACCTCCAAAAAAAAAAAAAAAAAAAAAAAAAAAAATACAGGGACACAAATCAGCGTATAAGAAAATTGCTGGAACAGTATGACCCTGCAAATAAAATCCAATATCTTCGTGCTATTGCTTATAACATTAAAAAAATTTAACTAGATGATATTGTTGCTTGTTTCACTTTTTATTTATACTTGAATCTTTTTTTACAAGATAAATCGTCTTAGTCTTTATAGTTGTTTTATTTTTACTTTGAACTCTTTACTTATAGTTATAATTTGGTTTCATGCCTTATATATATATATATATATATATATATATATATATATATATATATATATATATATATATATATATATATATATATATATATATATATATATATATATATATATATATATATATAATGGTATCGAGATGACCGGTAACGAAAAATCCTAGTCACAAAATGTCCAGTAGCGAAATGTCCGGTATCAAAATGTCCGATATCGAAATTTCCAGTATCAAACTGTCCTAGAGCCAAAGTAGAGGTAGCATATGCCCATCAAAAAGAGAGATGGATCTCAATAATGTGAAGAAAGCAACGTTGGATGGAACAGTTTAGTATAGTAATGAATAAAATATATAAAGGTAATAATTTAAATGTTATACCTAAAGCTGAGGATAATCTGGATTTACCCATGAAAGAATATCGTGTGTCTGAAGTCGAAGGTGTCTTAAAAATAAAAAAGAATAAAAAATAAAAATTAAAAAATCAGGAAATGGAGTGCCCCTTGGTAGGATCGAATAATTGGTGAGAAGATAATAGCAAAATATCAAGTGCCTCCCAGAATACTTACAATATTATCTTATAGAATGTGGGGTGAATAGGAAAATCTGATGAATGGGAGCTAGGACTGTTGGTCAAAAGAGCGAATTAAGGAGATCTGACTAACTGCAATAAATACAATGGCATCACACTTAAGTTAGCTTTTATGCAAATATATGATATGCTTCTTCTAAAGAGACTAAAGAGGACGATTGAAGAAAAGCCATATTTAAAAAGAGATAGAGGTTCTACTGACAGAATTTTCATTTTAAGACATATTGTGCAGTAATGTATGGAAAATAGAAATCCCCTTTTGTTGGCTTTTGTGAATAAAAAAAAAGGCCCTTATATTGTGCACCGGGCAATATCCTGGGTAATCTTGCGTTATTATGGAATTCCTCTTGAATATAGAAAATTTCTTAAGTCTGTTCAAGAGTATAGCAAAGCACAGTTAATGTTAGTGCAGTTCCAACAAAGGAATTTCCAGTCATTAGTTGAGTACTGTAAAAGAATGATTTGTCACCTGTGTTGATTATCCTCCTCATATATTTTGTGAAGCATATAATAGTTGGGGATGGCGAAGAAGCATTTGACTGAATTGGTAAAGGGAAGTTTTCTGACCTAGAGTATGCTGATGATGCTGTCCTTATTATAATACCACCACAAGATTTGTAAGGCTTACTTACCAGAATGCATAAAATATCACAAGAGGTTACGTTAAAGATAAATAGAAGAAAGACATAGATGATAATAACGGAATATCAAAAGGAAGATGAAATATCATTGCAGAGAGAAAGGATTAGTTAGGTAATCATTTAAGTACTTAGGAACTATGATCTTTAATACGGTGGCTTTAAAATTTGAGTTCAGGCAAAGGTCAGAAGAAAAATGCCTATGTTAAGTAAAATATAAAATTCATATCAAGTGAAAATACATATAAAAGTCCGGTGATATATCAGTTTAGAGTGAATTGTGTTACTCCATGGACGTGATCTGTGGTATGACAATGAAACAATATCCAACAGATTACTTTTTTTAGATATTGAAATGAAGCCTTCAGAAGAATATTGGGAGTTGAATGGCTGGACAGAATTAGAAATGAGACTATAAGAGAAATTACTCAATTGCAATATGTGAATGTGATCGTAGTCAGGGGTATATGAAGCTGGTTTGGGCCTGATCTTCGCACTCCACAAGAGAGATTAGTTCACCAAACTTTCAACAGAGTTCCACAAGGCATTAGATGACTCACGCCTACCGGGTTGAGGACTATGAAGGGTGAAGAATGAGATGATGAATGGAAGAAGTAGTGATTTAAAATCTCAAGATAAAAACGACTGACAAAATCTAACTGAGACCCTGTGAATCGCTAGGCTTAGGAGGATTTGATAATATATATATATATATATATATATATATACATGTATATATATTAACATGTATATATATATATATATATATATATATATATATATATATATATATATATATATATATATATATATATATATATATATGAATATATATATATATATATATATATATATATATATATATATATATATATATACATATATATATATATATATATATATATATATATATATATATATATATATATATACAGAGAGAGAGAGA
>NC_090729.1:10406460-10412444 GCF_036898095.1 Palaemon carinicauda
CTCCATCTCGTCATGCACGTGCGTTCTCTTGTTGGAGAAAATAGTGACGCCCTTAGAAGGTGTTGCTGCTTTGATGGCCGCCTTCTGCTTCAGGATGGTGCCTATCGTAGACGGATTCCGGCCATACTCCTTGGCGATCGCACTTAAACGCATGCCAGACTCGTACTTTTTAATGATTTCAAGTTTCGTCTCCATCGAGAGCATCGTCTTCTTCTTCTTTCCTTCGGCAACATTCTTGGGACCCATGGCTACAGTAATACGTAATATAATACACTACGTAACGTTATATACAGTCTATGTATAGTAAACACTAATACAGTAGACAGTAACGAAAGTTTATTAACGATAACACGTGGCGTACGAATGTACTGTATATTAACACAAAGTCAAACAAGCGAAAGCACACAACACAATGTCTGTTAACGATACCGTGGTCGGAACGAAAAGAGAGAGAGAGAGATGAACGCCCGTGCGTAGGCAAGCTGGGATAGTTGCCGACCAATAGGAAAGCAGGATCTTATGGCGTCAGCTAGCGTCTGAGTAGGGAGATAACCAATGGGTGAGCGGTAGGCTGTAAGTGAGTCTACCCAAGTTCGAAGTCTGGCGGCGCGCGCTTTTTAAAATTACTCTCGGCGAAGAGTTGGGATCTCGTAAGGTTTTCGTATCCTGAAATTTTATCCGTATCCTGGGGCATATAAATCTTCGAATCACTTTTCGCATCCTGAATTTTTCGTAAGCAGAAACTTTTGTATCCATAGGTATCACTGTATATATATATATATATATATATATATATATATATATATATATATATATATATATATATATATATATATATATATAAATATGTATATATATATATATATATATATATATATATATATATATATATATATATATATATATATATATATATATATATATATATATATATATATATATATATATATATATATATATATATATATATATATATATATATATATATATATATATGAAGCGTTTTTGTGTCTTTGGGGCATTACAAGAGGCTTTATAAATCTTAATGTTTTATTTATTTATTTTTTTTTTTAGTGTTTCCAGAGTTCGGAAAAAAAAGTTTTTTTTTCTACTTTTACATTTTATATGCTTTTTTAGATAAACGAAGATATTTACAGCCGTGATATGATTCAAAGTTTATTATGATTAAGAGACTTATAAACATATGTTACATCAAATTGAAACGTTAATTCTACTTGGGAAAAGTTTACTGAAACAAATGTTTGTCATAGAGTTAAAATTTGACTTTTACATTTCTCAAAGGGATATTAAGAAATTACTTCCCCTATCAAAAATTCTGGACTAGGCAACTACAAACATCTCATTTCCGTTATTGATGAATAAGTTTATTCTAATTATCTTTTGAAATATCTAGCCTTCAATATTAAGAATAAAAATTCACAAGTTCTGTGTCTGATATTGACCAAGCTATCAAGTTGGTGTATTAATGACATTCCCTGTCATTTGAGCCATCTTGTCGTTGAAAGTTAATATTAATAAAAAATGACAAAATCGTAGGATTAATGATATCTTAAGGGGATGTTAAGAAATGGCCTTCCTTTGATAAACCTAAGGATTTTTCATTTTTGCTATGGAGAAAGAAGATGAATTCTATTAGCTATTTATATATCATGTGTTCAATATTATGACTTAACACTTTCTGTTTTTATGACCAACAACAATAATAATAATAATAATAATAATAATAATAATAATAATAATAATAATAATAATAATAATAATAATAATAATAATAATAATAATAATAATAATAATAATACATTATTATTATTATTATTATTATTATTATTATTATTATTATTATTATTATTATTATTATCATTATTATTATTATTATTATTATTATTATTATTATTATTATTATTATTATCATTATCATTATTTTTAATGAAATTCTTCATTAGTTTAATCATTTTTTTCGCCAAAAAATGGCTACTTTCTTATTGTTATTAACAGTGATATTTTACTTAAATTTTTATGAAGCCATAAATAATATGTAAATATTTTAATTAATTGATCTATTTATTAATAGATCAATTCGTTAAAACATAGACATTCATATCGTCGATAATTGACATTTCAAACGTCCATTAGGTAGCAGGTATTGCGCTTGTTATAATCAATCAGTTGTTAGCAAACAATGAACACTTGCAACCATTACGGTGTGTTTACTATACAGAATACATAACATAAGGCTAATTTCATTATTTTTTAAATCCTTCAAAATAGATATAACTTTACTGTACTTTAACCTTTTTTTTCGTTTTTCATTCATCATCTGCCTTCAAAAGTGTCCCAGAGTTTCGAAGTAGTGTAATATATATGAACTAATATTCTTTACCCTATCAACATTTTTCTCCCACCTAAAGAGATATTATATCAACAGTAAGTATATAAAACCTATGTTTCGAGCTACATTATTCATATACATATCATAACCTATTTCTACTTAGAATGCACTAATTTAGAGTCATACTTTTGTTCACTTTACTTGACGGGTGCTTTTATGGTCCTATACAGCAGGAGAACCCTACGCTCTACAGGACTTCCATGTCAATTCATCATGGTCATTCAAAAGCATTCAATATTTCCCACCATATATTACTAATTTATTGTCAAATCTACACGATCGGAGCACTTACAGAACAAGAATGGCTTCAATTTCCACTTGATAACCTTAATATCTTCTGTCTTTCGAATCTCTAGTGGAAGTTTATTTAATAGTCCTAGGGCTGCACCTCTAAAAGCTCTAAAGACTACAGTAGACATATATCTAGGTTCCAATAATTTGAAACCATCTGTAACTATTCTCGTATCAACACAATTTGTTGGCTGTACACTCTGTAGCAATTCTTTAAGATATTTTCGACGTCCGTATTTGATAAATTAAAGGGGTATTGTATCTATTTCATACTTGGTTATCTCTTTAATACTCAGCCAGTGTAAATTAACTAGCTTAGGATTGATCATTTCTCTAGGGGGGGGACACTTTTCATCAGTCCTGCTCCTCTGTTTATTATGTTTTGTAATTTTTTTAGTTGTACACTTAGATTCAAAAGTCCGCCGACAGTCAGGGAGAATCGCTCGTCAGAGGTCTCTAGTGTTACCATGACAAAACAAATAAAGAGTTGCATTTCTTACTACTTCTTAGGAGATAGGCGGAGCCTTGTCCAAGCTCAGCGAACGCTGGAAAATATTACAAATCTTGTTGCCATATTTTATGCTGTGGTATCATTTGACATCTCAACTATCCAATACAAATACACAAAACACACACACAGACGTGCACACATTATATATATATATATATATATATATATATATATATATATATATATATATATATATATATATATATATATATATATATATATATATATATATATATATATATAAATCTAGAATCTGTATAAGCATGTAGAAATTAATGGAGTGGCATAACTTAACAATTCCTTCCGTTAACAGCTACATTATATTGTTCGGAGATCCGACATTAGTCTTGTTCCAGTTTCATTTATGGCTCGATGCTGTAAAGTATTCATAAAAACGCCATAAATGAGTTATACGAGCCTTGACTCCTTGAGGACATTCATAGAGAGAGAGAGAGAGAGAGAGAGAGAGAGAGAGAGAGAGAGAGAGAGAGAGAGATTACAGTAGTGAATGTAGTAATTGGTCACCATATAAATTGATTTCTAGACATTCATGCATATCAGGAGAAATTTTCGCTTGATATTGCAATGTTTCCAATAAAAATTATTGTATTATGCTTCCAAAAACTTAGTTTTAGAATGCTAAATTAATTGCTAAAGACTTTCATAGGCCTTTAGATATTCATAGATAGGAACATTTTGGAATACATAAGGATACTTTACTGAAAAATATTTCCCAAGTCATTCAGATTCAAGGGGATGTGCCATCTCAAGTCTTTAGTTCGCAACCCTCTTGCCCTTTATTCTTAAATGTTTTCACTTTTCCTTTTCCGCCCGTATTTGTGGCTAAGAACGGTTGGCATTGACATTTAAACTAAAATTTTAAATATATACAGTAAAATCTTTGCTGTTGCTAATTCAATCTTTATTACAAGAGCTTCAATTTGCTTGATAATTACTGAGGCCCTATGGCAAAATTGGAGATAGTTATCATCGAGTAGCGATAACGGAATTATTTTGTTAGTCTTAAATGCTCATCCACATAATGGTAGATTTTGAAACAATAATAGCTTTAATTAGAGAGTTGTTGTCTTATGAGTGTTTGAAGGATTCGTTAGAAAGAATCCTTATACCAACATTTGTCCGGCTCGAAGTTATACTACTGTAGTCCTCCACATACCACAAGTTTTCCAATTAATATGCTCATTACGCAAGTACTCTGTAGGATAATTTGCCCGTTTGCTTTAAAATCAACCAAGATATTTTCGTTAACTGGAATAATCATAAAGGAATATGATTGAAATTGTATAAAAAATGTGCGTGAAATAGTGCTCAAAATGCCTTATTTTCTAATCCAGCTAAGGAATATCTTGTTTTGGCTTCACACAAATTTCGAAAGGTTCCAGGTTGGAATGGTCAAGTGCAGGTGCTTCTTGCTGCCGCTCAGGAGAGATTTCTTATGTGGAGGGATAGTGAGAAACTAGGAACTAAAATTGACGGCCTTAGATGAATACCGGCGAAAAAGGCAATTTTTCTTAAAAATGTCGAGGATGTTTAATAAACGAATGAATAAAGAATGAATGAAAGGAACACAAATAGGAACTTGATCATGGAGACTTACGCCTATTTGAATCACGATTATTAGAAGTCAGCGTAATCAATCTACGTAATTTTCTTAAGATAAAGCTACTAGTAATTACATAATCACTGATAACTTACAGCCAAGGTATTAGTGTAGGAAATCATTTTGTGCTCATGCCCCCCGCGCTAATATTTTTTTTTTTTTTTGGAAAATTAGAGAATATATTACGGGAAAATTAGTATTTCTTACTTTCATTACAAAATCTTGGAAAATTATGTTGTTCTGAGGACAAGAGACATTTATATATGATTTATCAATAAAGCAAATTTCTAAAAGGTTTTGCTAGAATGTAATAGTGGTTTCATTTACCGCAATACAATTCCTTTTCGATTCAATAAACTAAATTCTGATTGTATTCAAAATGCTATGCAGTCATCAGTATTTACTGTTTCCATCACGGATTATTTATTATGCAAAGTTAATAGTTAACTTTGGTTACTAATCAACCTTAGAACAACAAAGGCTATTTATTCGGTTGCTACTAGCTACTACAAATGAACTAATTATGAATTAGGTTAGCAATATTTCATGGAACATTAACGGTTATCAAATTAGATTGAGGCAATGATACAATATTTTACAAGTTGTATCAAGAATTTCTTAACCTCTTTCCACAACCTCTAAAATACAAATGCCTTCCTTGTTTCCTCAAATTCTTCAGTGTCGGACTGCCCGGGGGAGGAGTAATCCCCCCCCCCCCCCTTACCTAGTCCCCCCCCCCCCCCCCCCCCCCCCCCCGCCGCCACCTACCCATCCATTGAAAGTGTCTACTGGGCTCCTCAAAAGAATAGTAAAAATAATTATATATATATATATATATATATATATATATATATATATATATATATATATATATATATATATATATATATATATATATATATATCTGTGTGTGTGTGTGTGTGTTTTATGTATTTGTAGTGAATAATCGAGGGACAAATGATACCATAGAATGAAATATGGCAACTCTATTCGTAATATTTTTAAGCGTTCGCTGAGGTTGGACAAGTCTCCGCCCATTTCCTTAAAGGTAGTAAGAAGACCAACTCTTTCTTTGTTTTGTCATGGTAACACTAGAGACCTCTGACGAACGATTCCCCTTGAGTGTCGGCGGACTTTTGAATCTAAGTGTA
>NC_090729.1:10412467-10424967 GCF_036898095.1 Palaemon carinicauda
ATAATATCAATTAAAATATATCTGCATCTCTAACAAAAGTAACAACTATTCTTTATCAAGTTACCAATTCGTATATACATGTTCAATTTGTTTGTGTTACCTCATTATCATTTACTAGTATTATGCTATATATAGCATATATGGATCTGTATTTTCCGTACATTTTTCTTTATTTATGACTATGTCTGTTAGGTATGTATTTTTCTTTACATATACTTTTTTACATATTCTTCCTTAATCACTTGTTTACGGCTATGACTAAATATATATCAAGTCACACTCATAGGAAACATATTTTAACGTAACTTTTAATGTTCAATGGTTGAATGGTAGCTGTCCGAGCTATTGTAATGTATTACATTTTTATATACAGATAAATTCCATATCTGTAAATAAACCCATGACCCAAGGGGTCATTGGCCAATTAGGAGTGTAACAACAGCGCCATATCAGGATGTGAAACTAGACCATGCTAAGCAATGCTTGCAGTAGCCGGAAGGCATTGCATGAATAAACATTTATGTGTGTCTTGTAAACATGTCACAACGCCTCCCATGGGAAGCAGTTGACCTATTGAGCCCTAACGGAGTCACCTGACTTCTGGCCATAAGGCTACGTGATAATTTTGTTGGATTATTATATAAAACGCAGAGATAGCTAGTGTTATGCTATTGACGCGACTCTCTTGTAAATCAGCTCTATTCATCTTTTCATACTGAATGGTCATCCGACCAAACCATCCATTACTCGAGTGATGGAGCTATTAATAAATTGTTTAAAGCGAACCTAAAATATTGGACTTATTAAAAAGAAGAAACCTACAAGTCTAATATTTCTCTATCACATTGAAGAGACATGAGGATGGAACCACAATGTGAATGTACAACATTCGTACACTAACATATATACAACCCATTCCAGTCAAGAACGGCACAAAAACTCAAGCACAATGATTCAAGTCAATATAGGAATAAACAGGTTATCAGTGCAAGGGGAGAGTGATAACTACAATATACAAAAAAAATAGAAATAATATACCTTAACAGTTTACGAGCGTATGTGATATCCGTGCGGTACAATGATGCAGATTGCTAGATTACAGAAATTGAAAGATCCGACTCTAAAACTAAATAATTTACAGCATGCCAATGTCAAGAAGAATATTAAAATCCCTGTCTGGAAGGTCTCCTGACATGGGGTAGACTTCATCTTGCTTGTCATTTCTCGCGATATTACTCTTAAATTACTTGCTGACTATTATAACGTAAATGAGTTCATATTTCACCCCTTTTGCTTTCTTCTTTCTTTGATTTATAATTGAATGGAAAACACTAACACTTGAAAGCTAATAGGAGGACGCTTGACGAGTAGATACGGAAAAGTGTCCAAAAACTGAAATTTAGTTATGCAGATAACAATAGCATTTAATGTAAGGTTTTTATTATTATGGGATATTTATTTCTTAGGAGCCAATTGTAATTTTGCAAACAACACTCTGAAATTTAAGATAATTTTTCATGGCACGTTCCACAGTATTCCCCCTAATTTTCCTAGATTTTTACGAATCAATTCCACAACTTCACTTGATTAACGTTTTCCTTGTGCGAAACAAGAACCAATTTTAATTTGTATTGAGGTAATACGTTTTCTACCTAAATAATATGTCAAGATGAAATCTCAAAGTTACTGAATGAATACTTTTCAATCTTTTTGAAATTACTCATATAGGTGGATTTTCCTTCAAATTAATTTGATTCCTCTTGTCCACTTATACCATTCAAACAACCCAAATTATCTCTCTCTCTCTCTCTCTCTCTCTCTCTCTCTCTCTCTCTCTCTCTCTCTCTCTCTCTCTCTCTCTCTCTCTCTTAATTGAATATAAGAAAGGCTGGAAAGCTCTTATCCTCTTTTATTACCAAACACATACAGATAAGCATAATAATTATAGAGATCTGAATTGAAGTTGCCTACAAGGAAAAAGTATTTACTGAATCTCTACCCGCTACCAACAGAAGTTCCATTTTCCTGATTAAACTCATCATAAAACTCTGCTTCAGATATATCAAACCTAAATTATTATGTCACAGTTATAAAAGAAAAAAGAATATATGTGGCCGAACAAAGGCAGCTTTACTAGTCAGGATCACCCATATCCGGTGGGTTTGTTGTGTGCTATCGAAAGAATAGCTTCCAACATCACCAATGCAGGCAGGCCAGCATGGTGATGATATTGATATGGGTGAGGCCCTTGCCCTGCAATGAATAGTATCATGTGCTTTTAATATACTTGGTTACGACATCTTACTCTCACCACCATGCCACAACATATTCCATAATCTCTCTCTCTCTCTCTCTCTCTCTCTCTCTCTCTCTCTCTCTCTCTCTCTCTCTCTCTCTCTCTCTCTCTCTCTCTCTCTCTCTCTCTTTCCTTAATCATTTATGTTCTTCAAGTCCAAATCAACCACTTTTCCCATTATCCTTAACGATAAAATAACTGTTTTCACCACTTTTTTATCGTCGAATTTACGTCAATCTTTCACATCGTTTTCTTACGATCTGAAACTGAATATGTTACCCCGGGAATTACAGTTCGAGGTGATATCTCAAGAAATTAACACTAGGATTAATCTACATGTTTTTAGTTTCACACAAAAGATTCGAAACTATTAGATGTCGTGACTAAAGGTGTGTGAATTTGCCTAAAGTTTTCCGATAATTTCTATTACTTCTCAAGCAAAGCTTTTAGTTCCTAGACAAACCTGAAAGAGAATTGATTTTTTTTATAAATATTAATCTAAACTTCATGGAAGCTGGATATAGGCCTTCTCTATACAACATAATAGCAACAATCATGAAAAGATTCCAATATCCATCTTCAAATATCTTGACGTTCAAATTGAAAGAAAATCATATACCAGGCCCAATTTATTTGTAATTTTCCAGAATATGTACTTACATATATATCAGAACTGAAATGCAGTCAGCAATTGTAATCTTGTTTTCATCAAACAAACCTTTCCCCAACGTGACGTAATGAGCCGCCTTGATGTAAGTTAGATTTAAAATTAATCTAATGTCAAATGTGAGATTCGGTGTGAATGTTTCATCTTTTGAATCATATTCAAATCACATGATATATATATATATATATATATATATATATATATATATATATATATATATATATATATATATATACACACACACATATATATATATATATATATATATATATATATATATATATATATATATATATATATATATATATATATATATATATATATATATATATGTATATATATATATATATATATATATATATATATATATATATATATATATATATATATATATATATATATATATATATATGTGTGTGTATATATATATATATATATATATATATATATATATATATATATATATATATATATATATATATATATATCAGAAAAAAAACATATTTAGTTTTTTAGTTTGTTGTGAAGGTTAGTTAAGGGTGCAAGGATATGTCTTGTTTTACATCCCTTATTTTTTCCTCGGCTGTGATAACGTAGCGACGGTGTATATGTGGAAACGTTGTTATCAAATTATGTCTTTATGATTTCCCTTTAATTTAAAGGTAATATAATTCTGTATATTAATTTATTATGGATAAATATAAAAACAAGAACAATTATATACATACAACTAACATTGATAGCCCTTATAAACCTTTTCAGAATTCAAAAAGTTCACTTTTAATATAACTTGATTGGTATGCCGAAAAAAAAAAAAAATTTCAGTGGTACTCTTCATAAGTTATAAATCTTGTAAATTCATGTTTGAGCACAGTGAGAATATAACGGGCTTTAGGTAGCGAAATATGGAGATCCAGTGTTTCCTATTTTTTCTTTCTTCTCTCAAGTAACATATAGGATATTTTCACAAATTATAACCATGATATCTGCCTCTTCGTCCACTTGTCAGTACCTTTTACACTAATTGTAAGATATTTATGAATTTTTAGAGTCCTATCATTAAGATAGGGATTGCATAAAGTGTGCTGCTCGCTTTTGATTTGTAGATTTTTGTGTTACTTTAGGTTTTTTTTTTCATTCCACTTCAAGTTTGGAAGGTCGTACTAGTTCAGTCAAGATATCATTATTTCAATGGCTATTATGATGAAATGTTGGCAGCAAGCCAGCAGCCATCTTTTGACAGTATTCGGAGTCAGGGTAGATTTATGTTCTCGGTTTCGCAATACACTTGCTATATAACGCGAAAATATCTACAAGTGGTTATTTTTTTTCCTATTATTTAATTGGAATATATCACATTCATTATGATAAAAGTTTCAATGATTACATTAATTGCATAAAAAAAGAAAAAAAAAATACGACTCAATCGAAGAAATCTTAAAATAATTCCTCTTAAAATCCCCAAGTTAGTAAACCATGGCTGTCAGATAATTGTTGAAATAAACTTCATCGTGTATAAAAGGTAAATGTCATTCTGTCATCAATTGTATTTGGAATAGAATGTGTTTTAACTCATCTGTACCTTTTACCTTAAGGTACAGACCTAACCATGCAGTTTTAGAAAAGTCCCTTTTTTTTTAAACCTATCGTCCATTTATATATAATTTCAACTACGTTTCTTGCACTTAAAATATATGTGTTTTGAACAAAACATAATATCCATGAAATAAATATTTGGATATATTCAAAAAGAGAAAAATATTTTTTATTTTTACTTTTAGCCAACACGTTGAAAATAAAGCAAAGTGTTCATTTTACACTATCATATTTGTAACATTGCCTTTTACCAGCCTACCATTTTTTTTTTTTACAGTAAAGTCATTGCTATGCGATCCATATCTGGAATTATTTAGGAACTTGTAATTTTCAAGAGTATTAGGTAAACTTTCCCTTTGATTTCAGGAAAATCTAATTATGATGAAACCTTTCTTTTCAATTAATGCCCAGAAAATTACAATGCTACCTAAAGTAAGAGTTACGTCATATACTCTAACAAAAACCTCATTCCTGACACCATAATTTGCGTAGGAATATTCAGAAATTATCTAATGAAAAGATAGGTATTTCTGCTTCCTCCTCATTTCCTTTTGCCGTGTGAGGAAAGCCTAATCTTTACACCTTTGTGTGTACTTACTGAATATAATCTGTGCATTTTGACGCAATAACATACTTTTATCGAAGACTTGTGTGAAATATTCTTTTTTTGTTTTGCAATGTTAAAAAGAACGAGAACATTTGATCGGTAATTTTATTTCCATGGCCATATTATTACCTTTGCAAATGAAGTCGGGAAGATGTTATGTTTTTTCCCCTGTTTGTGTAGTTGTTTGTTGGGGAACACCTTCGTAGCCACTATTTTTATAGAAGATTTTCGAAACTTGCAGCGATTGACTAAAAAGCTGGAGACTATTAAACTTTGGAAGGACAAGGTTAACCATAAATTTTGAACAGCTTCCTGACCACAATTTTGAAACTTGCAGGGATTACTGTTATGTAAAACACTGGAGTTAATTAAATTTTGGAAGGTTAAGATTAAAGGTCAAGTTCACGGTAAATCAAACTGTCCAAGTCACTTAATCTGTCATATGTTTTGACATCATTATCACTTCAAGCTTAGTTCATAATTGAGTATATGAGAATCTACGTCAATTAATACATGTTTAGGTCGAACGTCAAGGTCAAAGCCGAGCAAAAGATCTAGCAAATAATCTGCCGCAGAGGAGGTCTGCGCCCTAATGAGTGCCTCAAATTATTATTATTATTATTGTTGTTATTATTATTATTATTAGCCTAGAAATAATTATTGATTGAAAAACAGCCATTTGCAAGACCAATGATTCCGATAGTGAAGAAAGGAATTGAGAAAAAAACAAGTACATGGTGTATGAGAAGTTTTGAGTAGAAAATATGAGATATTTTCAGTTCAATAATAGCCTTGAAATAGATCTGTTTAGCAGAAAAAAGTGCAACAGGTTTGTTCCTCTGAAATTTAAGCGATCAGTTGGTAATGTAAAGATAATTCCAGAATCTGGTAACAGCTGGATTCGAACTTTTGCAGTGGAGTAATCAGCCCTTTGATAGAGAATGAAAGACTATCAAAATTAACCGTATTACTGCTATACTTGCCTTCTTTAATTTCGCTGCATTTCACGGGAAGATAAGGAGAAGTCTGACAGTTGTACATTGTTAGATATAAGACAGTGTTTAACAAAAGACGAACTATAATCAACTGTACTACTTACAGAGCATTATGGATTGCACAGTCGGAAGATCAAAAGGTCAGAATTATTAAAACTATTATGCATCCTGCGTGAAGTATTATGTGAACAAAGGTACCAGAGATTATTATTTAGATCATAAATAAAGATTTTAATGAACCGTAAGTTTGTGGTCAACTAATCAAGATGAGAGAACGCTTTTGCTCAGGACCACAAAGGTGAGAAAACTCGGAACAAGTTAGATTGAACAAAATAAACTATTCCATCAAAGCAGATTGATTATTGAAGAGTTGTGTACCTATTTCGTCACAGAAACAACATAGATGGGAACCTCAGAGTAAGTACGTGTTAGATCCCATTAACTAAGCGTTGCATTAGCCTGCATTCCTTGTAAAGAGTCTTGATTGTATGTCTGGATGCCCCCGGTGCTTCATCTTGAAATCTTACTCCTAGAAAACTGAAACTGCCGTACCATAATGACTACTGCAGTCAAAAAGCTGTTTTACTATCCCATTTTTTTTTTTTTTTTTTTGTCAATCAAAATTTCTTCATCACCTTCTCCATGGTCTCTGCTTCTAAAAACAAAACCTCCGGTTAACCCTGGAACGGTACGGTGGGTCGTCCGCGACCCCGAGCGTCAAAATAAAAGAGGTTTTTCTCACGTGACTCACCCCTGTGACTGAATTTGTGGGTGATCGACCTGCAGTAGATGTCTCGCCTACACGCTCTAGTAGTGTCCAGATGTGCATTGCTGTAGCTGTACTCCTTCCCCGATTTCTGAGACGCGTCGGGTCGAGCGCGACCGAGTTTACCCTTCTAAGGTAATTTGCATAATTATCAAAGTTATTACGTATTATGAAATTGTCGTAGAATGGTGCAACTTGTATAGGTTATCAGTTGTGGAAAGTCTTGGTGGATTGTTTGGCTACCATGTGCATGAATTTTTTTTTAGTTAAAATGTCGTTCATCACCACGAGGACCATTTTACCGCGAGTGCCCCTTTTTCCTTTTTTTTCCCTTTTTTTGCCAAGTCATTTTTCCGTAAGATATTGCCAAAGAGTGTCGTAAAACTTTTGCTTTTTTAGTGTTGGAAAGTGTGTCTAGATGATCTGGCTACCCATGCGTGACTTTGTTTTTCTCAGATACGACGTAGTTATTGGTATATTGGGTATTTAACTGCGGTTGCCAATTTCTGTTTTTTTTTCAATATTTGAAAAAATTTACTACGTAGTAAGGAATTGCCGTATATTATTGATTTTTTTTTCATGTTTATGTGTTAGAAAGTGTGCCTTGATGGTTGGGCTAACACATGCATGTCTTTTTTTATCTGAGATGCCGTATATTAGAATGTTGGGCATTTTTCCGCGAGTGCCCCTTTTTATTTGTTTTGCATTTTTTTGCTTAGTCATGTTACCGTAAGGAATTGGCAAGTAGTGTCGCAAAACTCATATTTTTATAGTGTTGGAAAGTGTTTCTAGATGATCTGGCTACCCATGCCTATTTTTGTTTTAGCCAGATATAGCGTATATATAGGTATGTGTTCGATTTTCCTGTGATTGCCATTTTTTCGTTTTTTCCCATTTCTTTCAAAATTACTACGTACTAAGGAACTATCACAGAGTAATAATTCATTTAGATGTTTATTTGTCGGAAAATGTGCCTTGATGGTTTGCCTAGCACGTGGCTGAAATTTTTTTTTCTGAAATGCGTATAATAAAATGTTGGCCATTTTTCCGCGAGTGCCCCTTTTTATTTGTTTTGCATTTTTTTTACTTAGTCATGTTACCGTAAGGAATTGTCAAGAAGTGTCGCAAAATTTATGTTTTTATAGTGTTGGAAAGTGTTTGTAGATGATCTTGCTACCCATGCCTATCTTTTTTTTTTTAGCCAGATATAGCGTATATATAGGTATGTGTTCGATTTTCCTGTGATTGCCATTTTTTCGTTTTTTTCCCATTTCTTTCAAAATTACTACGTACTAAGGAACTATCACAGAGTAATGATTCATTTATATGTTTATTTGTCGGAAAATTTGCCTTGATGGTTTGCCTAGCACGTGGCTGAATTTTTTTTTTTCTGAAATGCCGTATATTAGAATGGCCATTTTTCCGCGAGTGCCCCTTTTTATTTGTTTTGCATATTTTTGCTTAGTCATGTTACCGTAAGGAATTGGCAAGTAGTGTCGCAAAACTTATAATTTTATAGTGTTGGAAAGTGTTTCTAGATGATCTGGCTACCCATGCCTATCTTTTTTTTTAGCCAGATATGGCGTATATATATGTATGTGTTCGATTTTCCTGTGATTGCTATTTTTTCGTTCTTTCCCATTTCTTTCAAAATTACTATGTACTAAGGAACTATCACAGAGTAATGATTCATTTATATGTTTATTTTCCGGAAAATGTGCCTTGATGGTTTGCCTAGTACGTGGCTGAAATTCTTTTTTTTTTCTGAAATGCCGTATAGCTTATTAGAATGTTGGCCATTTTTCCGCGAGTGTCCCTTTTTATTTGTTTTGCATTTTTTTGCTTAGTCATGTTACCGTAAGGAATTGGCAAGTAGTTTCGCAAAACTTGTATTTTTATAGTGTTGGAAAGTGTTTCTAGATGATCTGGCTACCCATGCCTATCTTTATTTTTAGCCAAATATGGCGTTTATATAGGTATGTGTTCGATTTTCCTGCGATTGCTACTTTTTCGTTTTTTTCCATTTCTTTCAAAATTACTACGTACTAAGGAACTATCACAGAGTAATGATTCCTCTAGATGTTTATTTGTCGGAAAATTTTGTTTACTTCTTTTTTGATTGAATATCATCATATTTTTTTTAGCTAAAATATTATATTGTTTTACATTTTTTTTTTCGATTTTATTTCCCTTCAAAAAAATTTTTTTTGGGTCAGAATTTTAATTTTATTGTCGTAAAATAATCGACAATTATCCAGCAACCCACCATACAATTTTTATGCATATGCAAGAATAATTAGATTAGTAAATAACACCTTGAAATTGACATACCCTTCCTACATTTCAAGTGGCAGATTAGGGAGTCTGAGTCAGTGTGGTTGGCGGCTATTTTGTGGACATATCCGAAGCGTAAGTTGCCCTATCTATATATATTCTTGTTCCCTATAGAATTTGTGATATTTTGGTATATTTTTACCTGCATAAATATCATATTATATATTAAATATATGTAATTTTTTTACAAAATTTCTAAGTACTCAAAAAATTACCTTTAGATATGGCCCCTGATGTAAATGTAATTTACAAAATAATGAAGATTTTTTTTACATATTTCTATTTTAGGATAACATATGTTTATTCCCTAAAAAAAATAGCCACTTCCTATTTCATTTGGGTACCCAAAAAAAAACATGAAATTCGGACACATTTTTTTGGCCAAAAAAAGTTACCCTTTTTTTCTCATTTCAGATCTTCACCTCCATGGGTCTGACTTCATCCAAAATACATCAAGATGTGTCCTAAACATTCAAGAATCAATTCCTAAAAGGATTTGTGTATATATGTATAAACTTTTTTTTATGAATTTTTATGTAAGGTCTTTTTTTCTACTTAATTTTTTAAAATATTTACAATAAATAGTTTTTCTGCAGATGAGTAGTATTTATCTTTACAGTTGTTTTAAGCATTCATTGAAGTTTTTTTTGGCAAAAGAAAAAAAAGAGGTTACTGCAAAAACTGATTTTTCAAGAATTTTTTTTGGCGTCGGGGTCGCGTGCGTCCTAGTATACCCTTAAAGGGGTGTCCGAGGAGCGTACCTATCCAGGGTTGTTGCTTCATGCGGTGGTCAATAAGAATATCAAGGAATGATAGAAGTCTTAATGATCCTAATATCAAACATCTATATGTTATCTAATCTTATGAATCACTCATTTTAGTCTAGATGTATTGTATCCTTCAAAAATTGCTAGTGTTCTTTTTTTTTCGATTTTTATAGCCTCATAAATGTTTTCATAAGGCGAAAGGGGTGTCTTTCGGTTTCCATTTCTCCTATTGCACATAATTAATTAATTTATTTTTTAGCCTTAATATAAATGAGATTTAAAACATTTTAGTTAATGCAGGTTAATTTTACATTTTTTATGTTTACTAAGGTATTTTGCAGCATCATAAATAGTATCATAAAAAATCATTGATATTACCAATTTCAAATATTAAATTGAAAATCAGTAAATTTGGTTTTTATGTTGTCAATAATTAGGAAATCAGTCGATCTACTATTTCCTTTATTATAAAGTTAAGAATAACATGAAGACATACTTCTCCTAATCACGATAAAAAAACAGGTGTTTAATTGAATAACAAAGAATAGAGATTTATTTAGATATAGAATCCATACAAAGGAGATACATAGTTTGTTATCTGGAGTTAATGGTATCTATGTTAAGAGGATTATTTGAAATACAGTTTTTTATGAATAACTGTGTTTCTGTTTGAATTACTTTGAAATTATGAGCATTGGTTAGTTTATGTATAGTGAAAAGGTTAGTATTTATGTTTCCTTCCCACCCTTGCCCATTTACTGGTATCTCCACCCAACATAAAATTATTTAAAAAAAAAAAAAAAAAAAAAAAAAAAAAAAAAAAAAAAAAAAAAAAAAAAAAAATCCGCCATAATTATTACAACCTAAGAGATGAAATTTGTGGGGAAGACATATATTAGATGAACAAATGAAGTAAGAGAGCGTTTTTTTCTGTTTTTATCATTTTTTTTTACAAATATTTTTTTACTTTTGGAAATTTTTGGTTCGATTTCTTCGAAAAATTAATCCCAGATTTTTTGGGGAAGACAAAATAAAAAAGAATCTCTCTCTAGTTTAGTAGACAGTCTATTTATCTTTCATTTGCTATTTGTTTCATTAAGATCGATGATTTTTTTACGTCTGCATTTCCATTTGAAGGCTGATAAGAATAATTTCGAGGAATCGATTTCCAAAGTTTTAGGATGATATTTTTGTCTTGTCTGTTTGCGCATTTACTTGCTTGTTATCACAAATTTTCTAGGATTTTATAGCTAATTCTTTATGTTATATCCTATTTGTTCTATTTGTGATTATTGATTCATGCATAATGTATTAAATTTTACACATTTAGGCTCCTGGTTCCCTTCTTTGTTCTCCATTGGAAAGAGTATTATCAAATATTTTGGGTGATGTCAGAGTTGCCCGCCTTCCCTCTCATGGAACTTGAAGGTTGCATACCTTTTCTTGGTGTTGGCATTGTTTCTTCTTACTAAAGGTGTATTCAAAGCTATGAAATATAACTGCAAAATTAAGAAAGTCAAAACATTTTAGTGGTTGAAATGATACATCTTACAGAGACGATTTCTGACCTGCTACTGGCCCTCAGTCGGTAGTACGGTTTCATTTTTTTTTTTCCACTCGAGCACCTATTTGATAGGTAATTTCAAATTATTACCAATAAACTAAATTTGCCTTTAGATTACACACACACAAAAAAAAAATATCTTTCTCAATTATAGCAGGGTTAAGTTTTTGCCTAATATCTCCAAACCTATTACGAATTTTTCAATTAAATTTTCTACGGTATACGAGTCCGTACGTGAAATATTGCATTTTTTTTTTATTTAATTTCTTTTTATTTATTTTTAAAAGTAGAATGAAAGTTTTGGGGAAAGAATCTGAATACCTTGGTATTATGAGACCTTTTTTAAACGTTTCACTTTAATTTTCCCACCTCAAAGTTTCTTGATGAATTTTCCCGAGCAAATTGAGTGATCTTTTATGAAATCCCTGAATTTTTATGAAGATATCTCACCCAACTCGCATATTTTGTTTCTGCCAATTTTCATGTTCATTCATGGTATAAGCATTCCGTGGCTATTACTTTTGTTTGTAAGTGACGACTTTTAGCTAAAAAACAGTGAGGAGGAACAAACTACTGCCACAGTTTTATACATATTCGAAGGTAGCCCTTTTTCGTAAACCTTGGGAAGCCAGTTTTCGGCGCTTCTGTTAATTACTTGTAGAATACTTCACAAATCAAAATGAAAAATGTCAGGGATTTATGCGATCGATATTTACATTATCCATACTAATTTTCATGTTATTATCTGCCAAAAAAAAGTCAAAGCAAACGTTTATTTAGGTATTGTTGAATGGTTATTTTTTCCCGGTGGAGAAAGCTGTTCCAAGAATAATAAATTCAAGTAATATTTCAGCGGCGGAGTCAATGACTCCCATTTGGGAGAATCAAATCAGTCTAATGAATATCTT
>NC_090729.1:10434226-10439226 GCF_036898095.1 Palaemon carinicauda
AGCTGTCCGAGGATTTACCTGGCGAGACATCAGTCTCTTACCAGCGAGTTTTACCCAATTCCCCGGGCCACCACGTGACACAATTGGTAGTAATTCATTCAAATTACCCCTAATGAGTCAATATGGATTAATATCAACACAACATCGTGTTCAAATAGAAATAAATTTCTACCTCATACCTGGGATCGAACGCTAGCCCCTTCTAATGAAAGGCCAGGTCGAAACCAACCATGCCACGAGAGCCCATATAAAGAATTGGAACCTGACCGCTACCAGCTGTCCGAGGATTTACCTGGCAAGACATCAGTCTCTTACCAGCGAGTTTTACCCAATTCCCCGGGCCACCACGTGACACAATTGGTAGTAATTCATTCAAATTACCCCTAATGAGTCAATATGGATTAATATCAACACAACATCGTGTTCAAATAGAAATAAATTTCTACCTCATACCTGGGATCGAACGCTAGCCCCTTCTAATGAAAGGCCAGGTCGAAACCAACCATGCCACGAGAGCCCATATAAAGAATTGGAACCTGACCGCTACCAGCTGTCCGAGGATTTACCTGGCGAGACATCCGTCTCTTACCAGCGAGTTTTACCCAATTCCCCGGGCCACCACGTGACACAATTGGTAGTAATTCATTCAAATTACCACTAATGAGTCAATATGGATTAATATCAACACAACATCGTGTTCAAATAGAAATAAATTTCTACCTCATACCTGGGATCGAACGCTAGCCCCTTCTAATGAAAGGCCAGGTCGAAACCAACCATGCCACGAGAGCCCATATAAAGAATTGGAACCTGACCGCTACCAGCTGTCCGAGGATTTACCTGGCGAGACATCAGTCTCTTACCAGCGAGTTTTACCCAATTCCCCGGGCCACCACGTGACACAATTGGTAGTAATTCATTTGAACACGATGTTGTGTTGATATTAATCCATATTGACTAATTAGGGGTAATTTGAATGAATTACTACCAATTGTGTCACGTGGTGGCCCGGGGAATTGGGTAAAACTCGCTGGTAAGAGACTGATGTCTCGCCAGGTAAATCCTCGGACAGCTGGTAGCGGTCAGGTTCCAATTCTTTATATGGGCTCTCGTGGCATGGTTGGTTTCGACCTGGCCTTTCATTAGAAGGGGCTAGCGTTCGATCCCAGGTATGAGGTAGAAATTTATTTCTATTTGAACACGATGTTGTGTTGATATTAATCCATATTGACTCATTAGGGGTAATTTGAATGAATTACTACCAATTGTGTCACGTGGTGGCCCGGGGAATTGGGTAAAACTCGCTGGTAAGAGACTGATGTCTCGCCAGGTAAATCCTCGGACAGCTGGTAGCGGTCAGGTTCCAATTCTTTATATGGGCTCTCGTGGCATGGTTGGTTTCGACCTGGCCTTTCATTAGAAGGGGCTAGCGTTCGATCCCAGGTATGAGGTAGAAATTTATTTCTATTTGAACACGATGTTGTGTTGATATTAATCCATATTGACTCATTAGGGGTAATTTGAATGAATTACTACCAATTGTGTCACGTGGTGGCCCGGGGAATTGGGTAAAACTCGCTGGTAAGAGACTGATGTCTCGCCAGGTAAATCCTCGGACAGCTGGTAGCGGTCAGGTTCCAATTCTTTATATGGGCTCTCGTGGCATGGTTGGTTTCGACCTGGCCTTTCATTAGAAGGGGCTAGCGTTCGATCCCAGGTATGAGGTAGAAATTTATTTCTATTTGAACACGATGTTGGGTTGATATTAATCCATATTGACTCATTAGGGGTAATTTGAATGAATTACTACCAATTGTGTCACGTGGTGGCCCGGGGAATTGGGGTAAAACTCGCTGGTAAGAGACTGATGTCTCGCCAGGTAAATCCTCGGACAGCTGGTAGCGGTCAGGTTCCAATTCTTTATATGGGCTCTCGTGGCATGGTTGGTTTCGACCTGGCTTTTCATTAGAAGGGGCTAGCGTTCGATCCCAGGTATGAGGTAGAAATTTATTTCTATTTGAACACGATGTTGTGTTGATATTAATCCATATTGACTCATTAGGGGTAATTTGAATGAATTACTACCAATTGTGTCACGTGGTGGCCCGGGGAATTGGGTAAAACTCGCTGGTAAGAGACTGATGTCTCGCCAGGTAAATCCTCGGACAGCTGGTAGCGGTCAGGTTCCAATTCTTTATATGGGCTCTCGTGGCATGGTTGGTTTCAACCTGGCCTTTCATTAGAAGGGGCTAGCGTTCGATCCCAGGTATGAGGTAGAAATTTATTTCTATTTGTACACGATGTTGTGTTGATATTAATCCATATTGACTCATTAGGGGTAATTTGAATGAATTACTACCAATTGTGTCACGTGGTGGCCCGGGGAATTGGGTAAAACTCGCTGGTAAGAGACTGATGTCTCGCCAGGTAAATCCTCGGACAGCTGGTAGCGGTCAGGTTCCAATTCTTTATATGGGCTCTCGTGGCATGGTTGGTTTCGACCTGGCCTTTCATTAGAAGGGGCTAGCGTTCGATCCCAGGTATGAGGTAGAAATTTATTTCTATTTGAACACGATGTTGTGTTGATATTAATCCATATTGACTCATTAGGGGTAATTTGAATGAATTACTACCAATTGTGTCACGTGGTGGCCCGGGGAATTGGGTAAAACTCGCTGGTAAGAGACTGATGTCTCGCCAGGTAAATCCTCGGACAGCTGGTAGCGGTCAGGTTCCAATTCTTTATATGGGCTCTCGTGGCATGGTTGGTTTTCGACCTGGCCTTTCATTAGAAGGGGCTAGCGTTCGATCCCAGGTATGAGGTAGAAATTTATTTCTATTTGAACACGATGTTGTGTTGATATTAATCCATATTGACTCATTAGGGGTAATTTGAATGAATTACTACCATTTGTGTCACGTGGTGGCCCGGGGAATTGGGTAAAACTCGCTGGTAAGAGACTGATGTCTCGCCAGGTAAATCCTCGGACAGCTGGTAGCGGTCAGGTTCCAATTCTTTATATGGGCTCTCGTGGCATGGTTGGTTTCGACCTGGCCTTTCATTAGAAGGGGCTAGCGTTCGATCCCAGGTATGAGGTAGAAATTTATTTCTATTTGAACACGATGTTGTGTTGATATTAATCCATATTGACTCATTAGGGGTAATTTGAATGAATTACTACCAATTGTGTCACGTGGTGGCCCGGGGAATTGGGTAAAACTCGCTGGTAAGAGACTGATGTCTCGCCAGGTAAATCCTCGGACAGCTGGTAGCGGTCAGGTTCCAATTCTTTATATGGGCTCTCGTGGCATGGTTGGTTTCGACCTGGCCTTTCATTAGAAGGGGCTAGCGTTCGATCCCAGGTATGAGGTAGAAATTTATTTCTATTTGAACACGATGTTGTGTTGATATTAATCCATATTGACTCATTAGGGGTAATTTGAATGAATTACTACCAATTGTGTCACGTGGTGGCCCGGGGAATTGGGTAAAACTCGCTGGTAAGAGACTGATGTCTCGCCAGGTAAATCCTCGGACAGCTGGTAGCGGTCAGGTTCCAATTCTTTATATGGGCTCTCGTGGCATGGTTGGTTTCGACCTGGCCTTTCATTAGAAGGGGCTAGCGTTCGATCCCAGGTATGAGGTAGAAATTTATTTCTATTTGAACACGATGTTGTGTTGATATTAATCCATATTGACTCATTAGGGGTAATTTGAATTAATTACTACCAATTGTGTCACGTGGTGGCCCGGGGAATTGGGTAAAACTCGCTGGTAAGAGACTGATGTCTCGCCAGGTAAATCCTCGGACAGCTGGTAGCGGTCAGGTTCCAATTCTTTATATGGGCTCTCGTGGCATGGTTGGTTTCGACCTGGCCTTTCATTAGAAGGGGCTAGCGTTCGATCCCAGGTATGAGGTAGAAATTTATTTCTATTTGAACACGATGTTGTGTTGATATTAATCCATATTGACTCATTAGGGGTAATTTGAATGAATTACTACCAATTGTGTCACGTGGTGGCCCGGGGAATTGGGTAAAACTCGCTGGTAAGAGACTGATGTCTCGCCAGGTAAATCCTCGGACAGCTGGTAGCGGTCAGGTTCCAATTCTTTATATGGGCTCTCGTGGCATGGTTGGTTTCGACCTGGCCTTTCATTAGAAGGGGCTAGCGTTCGATCCCAGGTATGAGGTAGAAATTTATTTCTATTTGAACACGATGTTGTGTTGATATTAATCCATATTGACTCATTAGGGGTAATTTGAATGAATTACTACCAATTGTGTCACGTGGTGGCCCGGGGAATTGGGTAAAACCTGCTGGTAAGAGACTGATGTCTCGCCAGGTAAATCCTCGGACAGCTGGTAGCGGTCAGGTTCCAATTCTTTATATGGGCTCTCGTGGCATGGTTGGTTTCGACCTGGCCTTTCATTAGAAGGGGCTAGCGTTCGATCCCAGGTATGAGGTAGAAATTTATTTCTATTTGAACACGATGTTGTGTTGATATTAATCCATATTGACTCATTAGGGGTAATTTGAATGAATTACTACCAATTGTGTCACGTGGTGGCCCGGGGAATTGGGTAAAACTCGCTGGTAAGAGACTGATGTCTCGCCAGGTAAATCCTCGGACAGCTGGTAGCGGTCAGGTTCCAATTCTTTATATGGGCTCTCGTGGCATGGTTGGTTTCGACCTGGCCTTTCATTAGAAGGGGCTAGCGTTCGATCCCAGGTATGAGGTAGAAATTTATTTCTATTTGAACACGATGTTGTGTTGATATTAATCCATATTGACTCATTAGGGGTAATTTGAATGAATTACTACCAATTGTGTCACTTGGTGGCCCGGGGAATTGGGTAAAACTCGCTGGTAAGAGACTGATGTCTCGCCAGGTAAATCCTCGGACAGCTGGTAGCGGTCAGGTTCCAATTCTTTATATGGGCTCTCGTGGCATGGTTGGTTTCGACCTGGCCTTTCATTAGAAGGGGCTAGGGTTCG
>NC_090729.1:10444226-10446726 GCF_036898095.1 Palaemon carinicauda
ATTAATTTGATAGACTCCATTAACATTAACTTTGTACTAGCCATGCACATGAACAGGTGTAATTATATTTACATATTAAAGAGGAATATGGGAATTCCATTTCTATATTCTACACATTGCTGTAAAACATCTCATAATAAAAATTTGGTCAGTGCAACTTCTATATTTTCTAAATCCTACTTGTTCATTTCTCAGCTTTTTATCAATATTTCTCTCCAGTCTCTTTAGAATAACCATGCTGTATATTTTCATTAGAATCGACGTAAGTGTGATGCCTCTGTAATTATTGCACATCAAGTCTCCTTTTTTTGCCCTTTTCTGTAACACTCCTAGTTTCCATTCATCAGGTTTTGCTTCTTCATGCCACATTCTACAAAATATCCTTGTAAGAAAACTCTGAGTTAACTCATTTTCGGCCAGTTTCATTTTGGCAGTTATTCCATCGAATCCAGGGGCTTACCCTCTCTTTAGTGTTTTGAGGATCACTTTGACTTCAAACACGCGGAATTCATTCATGGGCACATCAAGGTCTTCATCAGCTTCAGGTATGTTAATAAAATTATTCCCTTCATATCTCCTATTCATGACCTCACTAAAAGTGTTCCATCCACCATTGTCTTTCTTCATTTTCTGTTCTTATAATAGATCGATCTCCTTTTGATGGGTATATGCGTCTTCTTTTTCCCCCATAGAGATTTCATTGATAATTCTATGAGCAACTTTTACACCATAGCCACTTCTTGAAATCACAGCCTTGTCAGCCTCATCTGCTTTACTGTCTAAATATTCTCTCCAGTCATTCCTGGCTTTTCTTTTGACCTCACTATCAAACTGTAATACTAAGCATACTCTGCCTCAAAAACTTTCAACAATCAATTCCTGTCTTTGTCTCCTTTTTATAGTATCCCATATATCATTTGATAGCCATGGCTTTCTCCTTGTCCCAAGACTTCCCTGCTAACTCACTGATATAGGTTATTAATCACCATTCTTCATTCATTGTCTACTCTTCGTTTCTTAGTCACTAAAACTCCAATTCCATTCCAACATTCGGTTGCAAAGGCTTCTGTGTTCTTCTTCTAAAGGCTAGTTGTATCAAACCTAGCTATTCTATCTACCTTTTTGTTTGGTGTTTTTAGGTTTTATTTCCGTGTGGTAATGAGGAGCTTGGGATCATTACCAATATCTGAACCTCTATAGCTTCTTACATTTCTCAGATTCGTCCTTCTTTTTTTATTAATGGCAATGTGATCTATTTGATTTTTGTAAGTGCAACATGGGGAAGTACATGTATACTTGTGGATGTTCTTGTGACAAGATTGTTTGCTGAACATAAAGTTATGAAATGTTCTCCATTTTCTTTTCTAACTTTGCGAAGACCCTGGACACCCATCACATTCTCTATCCCTTGATTATTCCTTCCAGCTGTAGCATTGAAGTTGCCAGTCACAATTTTCATATTTCTCACTGGGATCTCATCTATTACACTGCAGTTCTGCATAGTATTCACTTTTTTTTTCTTCAGGGGAATCAATTGTTCAGGCATAGCAAACTTTAATACTCATATTGCACTGCTTTCATTTCAACTTTGTTAGATACAACATAATTTGAACAGCTTTCCACTCTGCCAATGCCTTTTCTGCTCTTGGTGTCATCATCATTCCTACCCCTTCTCGTCTAACTCCTTCTGATCTTCATGAATAGATATATGAATTGCCTTGGTCGAAAGTTTCCTTACCAATGCCCTGGAAACGTGTTTCACGCAGGGCTAAGATATCAAAACTATATTTCATAAATTCACTCTCCACTTGCTGTAACCTCCAAATCTAATTCTTGTAACCATGGAAGCCCAGGACTGGGGGCCATTCTTTCATCTTCTCTAACCATGACTGACTAAATCCATAGGGGATTCATTGGGTATATACATCAAAAGATAGCCAGTTTCTTGTTTGGCCCAGTGCCTATCTAACTAAGGGAAGTGAACACTGCCGGTCCATGCTAATTTTACAAAGACCATATGTAAAAGCCGAAGAGACCGTTTGTCTATCGCCTTAAACCCAATCCGTCACCCTACTGCAAGTGACTTCATCAAGATTTTTTTGGAGGGGTGCATTTCCTCCACACCCATATAAATATATATATATATATATATATATATATATATATATATATATATATATATATATATATATATATATATATATATATATATATGTATGTATGTATGGGTGTGTGTATGTGTGTTTGTGTTTGTGTGTACAAAATCGACCGTCAGTACATTTAATTCAAAGAAGAAACGTTTGATCTTAGATATAATTATTGTTAGACAAAGTTATATCACACTGCCTAAGGAGACCATATAGAAAAACATATTGCGTCGAGAGAAAAAATCACTCATGTAAGTTGTATCTATAATTTATAGTATTAAGGCAAAAATCAGCCTTCTGCTGAAGTATAGGTAATTGAGACGAGTATTATAAAGTAGATATGTATCATTCAG
>NC_090729.1:10454226-10460486 GCF_036898095.1 Palaemon carinicauda
GTACTTTAGAAGTTTGGCAAGAAGTACAGGCGCGGACCTAATCCTTAGCATCCTTAGAAATGCCGTGCCAAATGAAATTTGCCTTCAGCAGCTGTGCAGTAGAACGGTGCGAGGGATGTAAAAGGCCGTGAATGAAATCAAACACCTCTCAGCGCATGGGAGCAGGAATCCAAGGTCACTGTCTACCAGTACTGACGCCACAGAGGAGGGTGGTGTTGGAGTCTTCGAGGGGAAAGTCTTCCCAACGGAGGGACGTGCAGGATGTCCTACAAGCTTGATACTCTGGATCCTGTCGTTGGGCTTCAGCCAGGGCGTTGTAATCCAATCCCAGTTGAACAGCAGCCAACGTGTTTCTTGACAGGGCATCGGCAACGGGATTCTTTTTCCCAGGGACGTATTGAAGGGTGCAATTGTATTCAGCCACGGTGTAGAGATGTCGGCGTTGACGGGCGGACCAGGTGTCAGACTGTCGAGTGAAGGCGTGCACCAAAGGCATGTGGACTGTGCGAATGACGAGGGGCGTACCTTCTAAGAAATGGCGAAAGTGACGGACAGCCAAGTGCACCGCCAACAATTCTCGATCGAAGGTAGAATAACCCGATTCAGCCTTGGACAGTTTTCTGCTGAAGAAGGCCAATGGGCGGGGCGAACCGTTGACCACCTACTCAAGTACTACACCAATAGCGATGTCGCTGGCATCAGTGGAGAGAAGGAGAGGGGCATATGGGATAGGAAAAGTGAGAGCCGCAGCAGTTGATAGGGCCTTCTTTGCATTTCAGAAGGCTGAATCTTGAAGGGGACCCCACTTCAGGTCCTTTGGCTTGCCCTTGAGGGAGGCGTAGATAGGAGCAAGAGTGGCGGCAATGGCTGGCAGAAAACAGTGATAATAGTTGATCATGCCCAAGAATTCCTGCAGAGCTTTGGCGGTCAAGGGCGAGGGGAAGTTCTGAACGGCTGCTACCTTCTCAGGGAGGGGATGGACTCCTTTAGGAGTGATGCGGTGCCCTAAGAACGACACTTCGTTGGCACCAAAGGTACACATGTCGTACCGGACTACAAACTGTTTTGTTGCAGGCGGTCGAGCACGATGCGCAGGTGACAGAGGTGTTCCTCTTTTGAGGAGGAGAACACAAGTATATCGTCCACAAAACATGCACAGAAAGGGAGGTCCCCTAAGATGCCATCCATGAGACGTTGAAATGTTGCCCCAGCATTACGAAGGCCAAAACAGGAGTAATTGAACGTGTATGTACCAAACGGTGAGGTGATGGCAGTCTTGGGGATGTCTTCTGGGTTCATAGGCACCTGATAATACCCCTTCAGGAGGTCGAGCGTAGAGTAAACTTCGCTTTGTGCAGGTAGGACGTCATGTCGGCAATGTTAGGGAAGGGGTAGTGATCTGGTTCTGTTCGCATGTTCAGGCCCCTGTAATCCCTGCACGGACGGAGGGAGCCGTCTTTCTTCAGAACGATGAGTAAGGATGACGACCATAGGCTGGAGGCCTTTTGACAAACGCCCATTTCCTCCATTTCGGCGAACGTCTGTTTGGCGGCTGCCATTCGTTCCAATGCCAGACGTCTGAATATTGCGAAGACTGGGGGTCCCGTCGTCTTGATATGGTGATAAATACCGTGCTTAGTAGGAACCGTGGGAGTTGTGGACGGAAAACTTCTGGGTACGACGTGAGGAGGTGGGCGTAGGCATCCGTGGGTGCGCTGATTTGGAGAGCGAGGTTAGAGGGAGCGGGCTGAAGAGGTGTCTACAAGTACGAGTCTGCGTTGACCAATCGTCGGTGGGCGACATCGACCAGAAGGTGGAAATGAGAGAAGAAATCCGCACTAAGGATTGGCATGGTGACGTCAGCAACGAGAAACTTCCAATAGAATTTAACATTTCCGAACGATAATGTGAGGTTCTCGTAACCGTAGGTGGGTATCGCAGATCCGTTGGCAGCTACCAAGCGGACGTCGGCAGATGTAGACAGAATACGTCATGCCTTGAAGAGTTTCCTTGGCAAAAGAGAACGACAAGCACCCGTGTCTACCAAAAATCGCACGCCCGTTTCTGCATCCTGTAAAAATAAAAGATTAGAAACACGGGAGGCCACCGCCACGAGCGATGGCCTACTAACACGTTTTTTGGCCGCTGACAATCCTTGGCACATTTCTTCGTGGTTGCCCAGAATCTGAAGTGGTAGTAAGTTGCTGTAGAAGTCGTTCGTTGGGGCGCGAGCGATTGGTGGGTAGTGGGCAGCTTTGTTGCTGCTTCGGCAAGTCACGGGGTAGGCGTGTATGTCCTACGGCATTCATGTTAGCTTCGGTTGACATTGAATAGGCATCCTCTCCGTCAGGTGTGGAGGCGTTGATGGAGGTCTTGAAGTGGCTGTCCATAAGGGCATTGGCTTTGGTCATTAAGTCTTTTATGGGTAAACTATCGACATCGGGTATGGCAGCGCGTACAGGTACGGGTAAACGACGTATCCAAAGGGCACGAAGTAGGTTCACCTTACGAGGAGAACCGGCCTGTTTGAAGGCGAGCAATACTGGTCATTTCCCTGAGGGCAAGTGAAGCACTTTGGTCCCCCAACGGTTGTTGCGAGAGCAGAAAAAGCTTTGCTATACGGGCGGCTGGCGACGGCGAGTACTGCTGCAAAAGGTATGTTTTGAGGGCGTCATACGCTATTGGGGTGTCTCCCTGTTCACAAAGCCAGTCGGATATTTCTGGGAAGGTGTCCTCGGGTATTGCCGCGAGAACATAATCTGCTTTGGTGGTTGAGCGAGTCACACCCCTGATGCAAAACTGGACTTCTGTGCGCTGAAACCAAGCAAACGCCTCTCCGCTGGCAAACGATGAAAGTTTGAATGAAGCGGCCGCAGCACCAACTGCTGTAGAGTCCGCCATAGCACCAACAATGGAGGGGCGAGGGGGTGGAGGTGGAAGGCGGTGGGAGCGAGTCGACTTCTGGGGTCACCAATGTAACGGGCCGAGAGAGGGTTGTGAACTCAAAGGCAGGATGCAATCAACTGAGTACTTTATTAAGGAACACTCTCCTTTATATACAAAACCTCAAGGCAACAGGAAAATACATGTTCAAGAAAGTGACAATGTTACAGAGGAAAACCGGAGACATGATTCTTCAGATTCTTTTTAGTGTGAGGGAAGAGCGCAGATACAAGCATAATATATACAAAATAATTTATGTACTATCGTGTGAAACACGGTTGGTACAAAACTCTCGATTTACAGCGAAATTATGTTCCATAGGGAACTGAGACAAAAAATATTCATGAAGTTTACATTGATATTTATTTCCACAAACGGAAATCGAACAATGGTCCAAGAAACTTGTAGGAACAGTAACTTACCACTAGGCCAAGAAGAAAGATAAAAGTCAATAAAAATTCTGTACTTATACTTGTCGAGCTAAGGATTCTTGTACCTATCTTCACCATCTTAGCTAATTGTTATGTTTGGGTTTTGGCTTTCGATAATGATGAATTTTGCAAAATTAGACGTGTTTTTCATATTCAAATAGGCCGTTTATTTCCTTTACATTAATGTCCAGATTTTCTTAACGAACTCGGGATCAAAGCTGCAGGCGAAATCACACAAAGAAAACTGCTTCAGACCGGCCGGGAATCAAACCGTGGTCCAGGAAACTTGTAGGATTAGTGACTTGCCAGTTGGCCATAAAGAAAGATAAAAGCCAACGACAATTTTTCTTTACTTTTACATGTTGAATTCAGGTTTTTTTGTACTTTTAATTGAAATCAACCCATCTTCATCCTCTTAGCTAATTGGTATGTTTATGACTTAGCATTCGATTTATGATAAATTTGGCACATTTTGACGTATTTTTCATATTAAAATCAGCCATATATTTTTTATACATTAATGTCTGGATTATCTTAACGACCTCGGGATCAGACCCAGAGGCGAAATCACACAAAGACAACAGCTTTTGACCGGCCAGGAATCCAACCCTGGTCCAGGGGCTCTGATCCCTAGGTCGTTAAGAGAATCCAGACACAAATGTATAAAAAATATATGGCTATCTTAATATGAAAAACACGGTTATATTTGCAGAATTTATCATTAATCGAATGCCAGGTCACAAACATACCAATTAGCTACGATGGTGATGATGGGTTGATTTTTTTTCTAAAAAACAAAAAACTTGAATTTGACAGGTATAAGTACAGAATTGTCTTTGACTTTTATCTTTCTTCGTGGTCAAGTAGTTAGTAACTTTTCATAGAAGTTTTCTGGACCAGGGTTCCATTCTAGGCCGGTCAGAAGCTTTTGTCTTTGTGTGATTGCGCCTGAGACTGCCATTCATTATCCTTTCGAAGCAAAAGAACAAAACCCCCTCTTTCTCTGCATTTCTGAGAGCACAAAAGAACAAGCGTCAACCAATACCATTAGGACAGAATCTGTATAAAGCCAAAGGTTGTACGAGTTCAAAGAGGAAATGAAGGACTGCCTCAGAAGGAGAACTGGGTAATCCAACGATGTTTGATCTATTCAATGTTAGATGGAATGGCCTGTAATTTTCTCTCTCTCTCTCTCTCTCTCTCTCTCTCTCTCTCTCTCTCTCTCTCTCTCTCTCTCTCTCTCTCTCTCTCTCTCTCTCTCTCTCTATCGATTAGACCATCAATATCTCTCCAACTATTTCATAAAATAAGCCATATAAACATCTTCGGCAACCTTTACTGACACCAGATTTCGTATTCAGTCAATTTAGTTCAATTGCTTCCATTTTATCATTCACCGGAAGTAAAGGACTGGAACCGCTCTTTCACTGCATACTCGAAAACACGCAAACACAAGCTCGATCTAGTAGGTAAAAATCCAATACGTTCCAGATACTTTTGTTGCGTAAGATGCTTTATAACAGAGAAGCTTGTACGTTTTTTAAGATGAAAAGAGAGTTTCTGCGAGAAGAGAACTTGCAAATGTTCTGATTTCTGATCTATCCAAAGTTTGTCATAATAGACGATGACAGCATTTTTTCTTTTGTTTTTTTCTAATAAGAAATATCAATTTACAATCCTTACAAATCATATCAAATATGCAATCTAAAATATTTACATGAATAAAATTCGTAATCAACATTTATTCTCAATTTCAACTTTTACTAGTCCTCTAATTGTATATTCCAAACCAAAATTATGAAAATATTTTTTGAGTTAAGCATAGTCTACCAGAAAAAGCCTCCATGTAGAAAAAGAAGTCTTTGTTCTTTGAGGTTGATTGCTTAGAACCTTACAGGTAATATAAAATTTAGTAGATATCACTCTTGAAGACTTTTATGTGGATTTTATTTATGAATCTGGAACCTTTGTTTTATATTTATCTGTATATGATTGTCAATAAAAAAGAATAAAACTTACCACCCCATTCATATCTAAATGAGAGAGAGAGAGAGAGAGAGAGAGAGAGAGAGAGAGAGAGAGAGAGAGAGAGAGAGAGAGAGAGAGAGAGAGAGAGAGAGAGAGAGATAAAATAGGGTTTTTAAATAAATTTAAAAAAAATTACAGTTTAATGGCAAATTCTATTAAAAAAGAAAATTAGAAATTATCGAATGAATAACGTCAACCTATTATCAAGATCATTTATCAAAACAGGAAAAGTACTACCCCAGAGAAAAATGGATCTGGTTCTACAAACACCAAACGTTGACTGAGTAAAGTTGTGCAATTGATTTTTTAAAATAGGGGGCAATAACCAGGATTGCTGAGGAGCATGACCTGACCCGTTACCCTCCATCTCAAAAAGTTATTAGCGAAATTATAATTGGTACGCTTGGATATAAATACCCCAGAGCAATAAACACCTTGGATAAAAACCAGTAAGAATTTAAAGATAAGGTGAAATTTAAAATAATCTTCATTTAATTGGTGAGCCAGTGATATGAGATTGTGATCAGGTGGAATGACAAGCAAGGTAAAGTCTTCCCAATGTCATGAAACCCTCCAGACACAGACTGGAATATTCTTCATGACTTTGACATGCTATAAATCAATTAAGGTCAAGAGTTGGACCTTTAGATATGTGAGATCTAACAATATGTTAGCAAAAATAAAAAAAATATTTTTTTTCCACTTCTCTTTTAAGTTTGACTTACCAATACCAAACAAAAAAAAATTTGAATCAAACACTTGATTTTTAAAATCGATTTAATCCACGGATACATTAATACAACACGTACATAGCATAAACAAATAAAGCATATATATAATCTACATACGCTCAAATAC
>NC_090729.1:10460986-10465986 GCF_036898095.1 Palaemon carinicauda
CAATTCCCCGGGCCACCCACGTGACACAATTGGTAGTAATTCATTCAAATTACCCTAATGAGTCAATATGGATTAATATCAACACAACATCGTGTTCAAATAGAAATAAAATTTCTACCTCATACCTGGGATCGAACGCTAGCCCCTTCTAAATGAAAAGGCCAGGTCGAAACCAACCATGCCACGAGAGCCCATATAAAGAATTGGAACCTGACCGCTACCAGCTGTCCGAGGATTTACCTGGCGAGGACATCAGTCTCTTACCAGCGAGTTTTACCCAATTCCCCGGGCCACCACGTGACACAATTGGTAGTAATTCATTCAAATTACCCCTAATGAGGTCAATATGGATTAATATCAACACAACATCGTGTTTCAAATAGAAATAAATTTCTACCTCATACCTGGGATCGAACGCTAGCCCCTTCTAATGAAAGGCCAGGTCGAAACCAACCATAGCCACGAGAGCCCATATAAAGAATTGGAACCTGACCAGCTACCAGCTGTCCGAGGATTTACCTGGCGAGACATCAGTCTCTTACCAGCGAGTTTTTACCCAATTCCCCGGGCCACCACGTGACACAATTGGTAGTAATTAATTCAAATTACCCCTAATGAGTCAATATGGATTAATATCAACACAACATCGTGTTCAAATAGAAATAAATTTCTACCATCATACCTGGGATCGAACGCTAGCCCCTTCTAATGAAAGGCCAGGTCGAAACCAACCATAGCCACGAGAGCCCATATAAAAGAATTGGAACCTGACCGCTACCAGCTGGTCGCGAGGATTTTACCTGGCGAGACATCAGTCTCTTACCAGCGAGTTTTACCCAATTCCCCGGGCCACCACGTGACACAATTGGTAGTAATTCATTCAAATTACCCCTAATGAGTCAATATGGATTAATATCAACACAACATCGTGTTCAAATAGAAATAAATTTCTACCTCATACCTGGGATCGAGACGCTAGCCCCTTCTAATGAAAGGCCAGGTCGAAACCAACCATGCCACGAGAGCCCATATACAAGAAATGGAACCTGACCGCTACCAGCTGTCCGAGGATTTACCTGGCGAGACATCAGTCTCTTACCAGCGAGTTTTTACCCAATTCCCCGGGCCACCACGTGACACAATTGGTAGTAATTCATTCAAATTACCCCTAATGAGTCAATATGGATTAATATCAACACAACATCGTGTTCAAATAGAAATAAATTTCTACCTCATACCTGGGATCGAACGCTAGCCCCTTCTAATGAAAGGCCAGGGTCGAAACCAACCATGCCACGAGAGCCCATATAAAGAATTGGAACCTGACCGCTACCAGCTGTCCGAGGATTTACCTGGCGAGACATCAGTCGTCTTACCAGCGAGTTTTACCCCAATTTCCCCCGGCGCCACCACGTGACACAAAATGGTAGTAATTCATTCAAAATTACCCCTAATGAGTCAATATGGATTAATATCAACACAACATCCGTGTTCAAATAGAAATAAATTTCTACCTCATACCTGGGATCGAACGCTAGCCCCTTCTAATGAAAGGCCAGGTCGAAACCAACCATGCCACGAGAGCCCATATAAAGAATTGGAACCTGACCGCTACCAGCTGTCCGAGGGATTTACCTGGCGAGACATCAGTCTCTTACCAGCGAGTTTTTACCCAATTCCCCGGGCCACCACGTGACACAATTGGTAGTAATTCCATTCAAATTACCCCTAATGAGTCAATATGGATTAATATCAACACAACATCGTGTTCAAATAGAAATAAATTTCTACCTCATACCTGGGATCGAACGCTAGCCCCTTCTAATGAAAGGCCAGGTCGAAACCAACCATGCCACGAGAGCCCATATAAAGAATTGGAACCTGACCGCTACCAGCTGTCCGAGGATTTACCTGGCGAGACATCAGTCTCTTACCAGCGAGTTTTACCCAATTCCCCGGGCCACCACGTGGACACAATTGGTAGTAATTCATTCAAATTACCCCTAATGAGTCAATATGGATTAATATCAACACAACATCGTGTACAAATAGAAATAAATTTCTACCTCATACCTGGGATCGAACGCTAGCCCCTTCTAATGAAAGGCCAGGTTGAAACCAACCATGCCACGAGAGCCCATATAAAGAATTGGAACCTGACCGCTACCAGCTGTCCGAGGATTTACCTGGGCGAGACATCAGTCTCTTACCAGCGAGTTTTACCCAATTCCCCGGGGCCACCACGTGACACAATTGGTAGTAATTCATTCAAATTACCCCTAATGAGTCAATATGGATTAATATCAACACAACATCGTGTTCAAATAGAAATAAATTTCTACCTCATACCTTGGGATCGAACGCTAGCCCCTTCTAATGAAAAGCCAGGTCGAAACCAACCATGCCACGAGAGCCCATATAAAGAATTGGAACCTGACCGCTACCAGCTGTCCGAGGATTTACCTGGCGAGACATCAGTCTCTTACCAGCGAGTTTTACCCAATTCCCCGGGCCACCACGTGACACAATTGGTAGTAATTCATTCAAATTACCCCTAATGAGTCAATATGGATTAATATCAACCCAACATCGTGTTCAAATAGAAATAAATTTCTACCTCATACCTGGGATCGAACGCTAGCCCCTTCTAATGAAAGGCCAGGTCGAAACCAACCATGCCACGAGAGCCCATATAAGAATTGGAACCTGACCGCTACCAGCTGTCCGAGGATTTACCTGGCGAGACATCAGTCTCTTACCAGCGAGTTTTACCCAATTCCCCGGGCCACCCACGTGACACAATTGGTAGTATTTCATTCAAATTACCCCTAATGAGTCAATATGGATTAATATCAACACAACATCGTGTTCAAATAGAAATAAATTTCTACCTCATACCTGGGATCGAACGCTAGCCCCTTCTAATGAAAGGCCAGGTCGAAACCAACCATGCCAACGAGAGCCCATATAAAGAATTGGAACCTGACCGCTACCAGCTGTCCGAGGATTTACCTGGCGAGACATCAGTCTCTTACCAGCGAGTTTTACCCAATTCCCCGGGCCACCACGTGACACAATTGGTAGTAATTCATTCAAATTACCCCTAATGAGTCAATATGGATTAATATCAACACAACATCGTGTTCAAATAGAAATAAATTTCTACCTCATACCTGGGATCGAACGCTAGCCCCTTCTAATGAAAGGCCAGGTCGAAACCAACCATTGCCACGAGAGCCCATATAAAGAATTGGAACCTGACCGCTACCAGCTGTCCGAGGATTTACCTGGGCGAGACATCAGTCTCTTACCAGCGAGTTTTTACCCAATTCCCCGGGCCCACCACGTGACACAATTGGTAGTAATTCATTCAAATTACCCCCTAATTAGTCAATATGGATTAATATCAACACAACATCGTGTTCAAATGAATTACTACCAATTGTGTCACGTGGTGGCCCGGGGAATTGGGTAAAACTCGCTGGTAAGAGACTGATGTCTCGCCAGGTAAATCCTCGGACAGCTGGTAGCGGTCAGGGTTCCAATTCTTTATATGGGCTCTCGTGGCATGGTTTGGTTTCGACCTGGCCTTTCATTAGAAGGGGCTAGCGTTCGATCCCAGGTATGAGGTAGAAATTTATTTCTATTTGAACACGATGTTGTGTTGATATTAATCCATATTGACTCATTAGTGGTAATTTGAATGAATTACTACCAATTGTGTCACGTGGTGGCCCGGGGAATTGGGTAAAACTCGCTGGTAAGAGACGGATGTCTCGCCAGGTAAATCCTCGGACAGCTGGGTAGCGGTCAGGTTCCAATTCTTTATATGGGCTCTCGTGGCATGGTTTGGTTCGACCTGGCCTTTCATTAGAAGGGGCTAGCGTTCGATCCCAGGTATGAGGTAGAAATTTATTTCTATTTGAACACGATGTTGTGTTGATATTAATCCATATTGACTCATTAGGGGTAATTTGAATGAATTACTACCAATTGTGGTCACGTGGTGGCCCGGGGAATTGGGTAAAAACTCGCTGGTAAGAGACTGATGTCTTGCCAGAGTAAATCCTCGGACAGCTGGTAGCGGTCAGGTTCCAATTCTTTATATGGGCTCTCGTGGCATGGTTGGTTTCGACCTGGCCTTTCATTAGAAGGGGGCTAGCGTTCGATCCCAGGTATGAGGTAGAAATTTATTTCTATTTGAACACGATGTTGTGTTGATATTAATCCATATTGACTCATTAGGGGTAATTTGAATGAATTACTACCAATTGTGTCACGTGGTGGCCCGGGGAATTGGGTAAAACTCGCTGGTAAGAGACTGATGTCTCGCCAGGTAAATCCTCGGACAGCTGGTAGCGGTCAGGTTCCAATTCTTTATATGGGCTCTCGTGGCATGGTTGGTTTCGACCTGGCCTTTCATTAGAAGGGGGCTAGCGTTCGATCCCAGGTATGAGGTAGAAATTTATTTCTATTTGAACACGATGTTGTGTTGATATTAATCCATATTGACTCATTAGGGTAATTTGAATGAATTACTACCAATTGTGTCACGTGGTGGCCCGGGGAATTGGGTAAAACTCGCTGGGTAAGAGACTGATGTCTCGCCAGGTAAATCCTCGGACAGCTGGTAGCGGTCAGGTTCCAATTCTTTATATGGGCTCTCGTGGCATGGTTGGTTTCGACCTTGGCCTTTCATTAGAAGGGGCTAGCGTTCGATCCCAGGTATGAGGTAGAAATTTATTTCTATTTGAACACGATGTTGTGTTGATATTAATCCATATTGACTAATTAGGGGTAATTTGAATGAATTACTACCAAGTTGTTGTCACGTGGTGGCCCGGGGAATTGGGTAAAACTCGCTGGTAAGAGACTGATGTCTCGCCAGGTAAATCCTCGGACAGCTGGTAGCGGTCAGGTTCCAATTCTTTATATGGGCTCTCGTGGCATGGTTGGTTTCGACCTGGCCTTTCATTAGAAGGGGCTAGCGTTCGATCCCA
>NC_090729.1:10473486-10493486 GCF_036898095.1 Palaemon carinicauda
TATAACAACAAAAGCAGTCGAGTGGGCAGCGGTATCCTCATCACTACTGACGAACTCACTCCCGCACCACTAGGAACCGGAGTAGAGGGCAGCAGTATTGCAAGCGAGGGCGTTGGCAAGTGCCCCACATATCGTAATGGGCGGCTCGGAATATTAGGAATCAGTATTGACGTACCAGATAAGTCCATTTGAGTGCTAATTGACACAGGAGCCAGCGTTTCGCATATTGAGAAAGGGATCTCTTCAAACCCACTATAGTCAACAGCATCCATTATCCTAACACTCCAACAAAAAATAAACTGCAGGCAAGGCATACAATAATCGTAAACTTTTGATTGGTATTTGTAAAGTTTACACAAGATTTTTTTTTTCTTGCCCATCTTGGAAATTCCAGGAATAGAGGCTGTTCTAAGTTTGGATTTTATAATGAGTAATCAAATATACATTTGCGGGGAAAAAGAAAGAATAACAGTAAAAGCAAGAGGGTACATTTTGCCGAAAGAGAGTCATGAGGGAATGATTGCTTGTGCGGAAATGAGAGACAATTAAGTATGGTAACAGATGTTCCTGAAAGAGGAGAAGTATTGCCTCCCCAGACACTTAAACATATATCAGTGACCAACTATCAGCCTCTCCCGGAGGGAACAAAGTACATAGTAAATAAATAAGAATAGAGCGGATATTACAATAGTTAATTTGTCAAATAAAAGAGCTGTGTTAGGAAGTGATTCTGTGTGTGAATTGAAGTTATGTGAAATTACTAATAAGTTGGCCTTTGGAGCTACAGTGTAGCCTGCATAGACGAGCTCACTCAAAACTTGATTATGTAAGCGTGGAAACTATATCTGCCAGAATATCAACCTATAGATAGTACCACTCTTAATAATTATCAAAATGAGATTGCAATTGCAGACGAGCCAAACGGGAGGATTGATCGATTTCCTTTAGTACTGAAACTTGGCAAGCGGTGCCGATCATGACAAGGCCTTATAAGGCACCCATTCATTTCCAGGGAGAGATAGAAAGGGAAATTAGTAAATTGAAGGGACAGGGGATTATTGAGGAGAGCGAATCCCCTCTTACTTCTCCAATTAGAGCTGTTAGGAAAAATGATGGCTCCGTAAGATTGTGTGTTAATTATAGGAAGTTGAATGCAGTCACTGAAGATAATGCATTTCCATTGCCCTCGATTGAAGAATTAGTGGTGAAGGTTCGGGATAGTAAATCTTTTGCAACTATCGATTTAATATCTAGATCCTATCACATACCCATTCTGGAAGACAGCAAATGTATAAAGGCATTCATAGCCAACAATCAACAATTTCAGTTTAATTTTCTTCCTTTCGGTGTTGAAAATGCTCCAAGTCATAATGGCGGTTTTGTCAACCCTAATTGGCCATAATATTCTTGTTTATTTGGACAATATCGTAATTACAGTGAAAATGGCCGAATAAACTAATAACAAGAGTTATAATATCTTAGAAGCATTGCGCCATAATGGTATGAAAATATTTTTCTGAAAATGCCAATTTTTCTGTAAACAGCTTGAATTTTTAGGTTGTATAATAACCGCAGAAGGTATTCTAACATGCCCCAGAAAAGTAGAAGCTATTGTATATTTATACAGGCCTCATACCCCTAAGGAAGTAGCTGGGTTCCTTGAGCTCGCTGGGTATTAACGTACTGTAAATTCATAAGAGGTTTTGGATTGATGGAGTGAACCTTAGATGGTTTATAGAAACAAAAAGTAATAAATTTGGGATTGCAAAAAGAAAGGCCATTTAACCATTTTAAAGCTGCCTTAACTAGCAATGACTTACACGCATATCGTAGATTTGGTCGCCCGTTTTCAGTGACAACAAATGCGAGGAGCGTGATTTTTCAACGAGATGATGGAGGGTAGAGAGCAACCTATATGTTTTGCTTCAATGGGTATTAAAACGGGCAGAAAAGAATTATAGTACATTCGATCGAGAAGCATTGGTTATTTTTTGGGTTCCAGAGAGTCTTCGGTTCTTTTTATTGTGTCAGCTGATCGAGTTTCATAGTGATCATCGCCCAATACGGGATCTATTTTACAAAGGTGATTGACATCTAGACAACCGAAATAGATTGAAAAATTGCTAGCGTATAACAAAAAGAGGTTTGACCACATAGAAGGTAAAGCTAGCAAGTTAACTGATGCCCTCTCTAAAGGTACAGTAATAGGAGTTACAACTCGGGCACAAAAGAGGAACGAAAAACGAAATCAAAATATTGAAGGCCCCTAGCAAAATAGAAAACGGGATTTGAATTCACGTGAGCAGCAATCAGAAAATGAGATCCGCGAACAAGAGAGAGAGAGAGAGAGAGAGAGAGAGAGAGAGAGAGAGAGAGAGAGAGAGAGAGAGAGAGACTTCAATAAAATTTAGAGAGAAAGAGAGAGAGTGTGTTAATAAAAATGTTAGAGAGAGAGAGAGAGAGAGAGAGAGAGAGAGAGAGAGAGAGAGAGAGAGAGAGAGAGGGGGGGGGTAAATAGTGAGCATGAATACGTTTTGGTGGCCAAGGACAAGCCCAGGGGTGTCTGGAATGAGCGCCCTGATGATGCAGGTGTGATTGATTTGGAATGTAGAGACATGAAGGAAGTCCGAGAGGAGCAGAAAAAAAGAGAAAAAAAAGTGGAATGGATGGAAAGACTGCGAGCAGTGGTAAAAGTGGAATCTGGTAGTCATCCATCCTTTATGAAAGTTCCTTTTGAGAATCTTTTTATGGAGAATATCTTACATTGTGCTCACAAGAAGAGGGGAGGGGAATTCTTTGCGTGGGTAGTTATTCCTCCCTCTTTAATTAATTGAGCCATCCACATTGTACAAGCAAGTCCGTATGCAGGGCTTTTAGGGATTGATAGAACATTAAGGAGAGCACGAAAATACTTATTTTAGTTAGGAATGAACAAATCTATAGAAAATATAGAAAATGTAGTCATGCTTCAACTGCCAAATCAAGAAAATAACTTTATAATCTGATCACAAGTAGAATAAAACTTCTAGAAAAATGTGTATTGTTGAGCCTTGTTTGTGAAGGAAATACTGCTAGACTTTACTCTATTAACTAATTAAAACATTACTAGAAATCATGAAAGTTACTCGAAAAAGTATATCTGGCAATACATCTAGCGAAATTGACTTCAAGGTATATAGTAGATTTCTTAAATAATGTTAGTGAATAATTGGTATAGGGATAAATCGATTTGTTCACACATACAAAAAGGGTACCTTTCTTCATATTATAATTATGAGTAAATTTTTCCCGAGCTCCTTAAATCATCAACAGATATCCAAAATACCATATTACCAAGGGGAACCCAAGAATCTCCTTATTTAAATAACCAAAGTCAAATCATTGAAGAGTTATGTGCATATCTTGTCACACAGAAACAACATGGAGAACTCTGAAGTAACTAGGCGGTAGCATCTCATTAGCCTAATCTCCTTATAAGGAGTCCCAATTGTATGTCTGAAAGCATCCGTTGATTCATATGGATATATTCCCCCTTGAAGTTGGAAAGGACAACACCTTCCAGCAACAATGACAAGGCCTAAGCTAAACGAGATCTGGACTCGAAGGGTAATGTTTCAGAATGTAGATTCTCAGGGCTAATTCAAATGTTTTTATTGACTCCAACTGGTCTCCGTTTCTAAAAACTAAAACTTCAGTTAGGTTAGTGTTACGGCCGTAATTACGGTCATAATTTCAAGGGTTCTTTTTATTCAGAATTTGCGGTCAGTGAAAATGTAACACAGCAACTTGGGAACAAAAGAACAAACACCTCAACAAAAGTTACAATATCTATTTACACAAAAAATATAAGTAATGGTTGGTAATGATAATAAGTAAAATAAATGAAACTACAAATTGAGGGAAAACCAAACTTAAGATCTTTAAAAGATCGCCTACAACTAAGTTAATCCCTAGGCTAAGAAATACGAAGATTTTAAATACGACATTTCAGGCAGCTACCTTTCAAAATCACTGGCCAGAAAAACTAACCTAACAAACTAAGATAGGTAGAAGGAAGAGAGCGAAAATAAATGAGAAACTTAATATTATTCCTACCTAGCACAGACAAACTAACTTAAATGTTAAACTTAATAAACAATAAATTACGAGAACGAAATAATCTTACATATTTACACAAAAAGAATCGTCACAAAAAGCTCGGTAGATTGTCCAGAAGACCGTACAGCAAACAAGGGCGTGCACACCTACAGGTACTCGGCGATCCACGATCGTCGTAAATAACTATAAAAATATCTCATACCTGTAGTATACCACCCTACGTATCTCCACGAGTTCCAAGAACTCACTGACGTTGATTAGCAGGTCAACTGTATCAAGCTGCAATGCCTGAAGGCAATCCAAAATACCCCGGGATCACTAAGGGTGGTAGCCTCCAAGAATCCGGGACGTCGACGGATCTCGCACGCCAGGCCAACTCATTCGTAAATCCTCCGACGAACGAGGGAAGGGACGTGGCTGATGAATGCCGCGGGTGACAAACACCAGCGACCACACACAAAGTAGCTAAGGACGTGATTCCAGAAACTCCCAAAATTACCTCAAGGAAGTGGCAAAGCGTCAGGCTGTAAGGAGGAACTCGAACTGACGGTCACTTATCAACACTTCGATCAAGCCTTCCAATTGAGTCAACACAGCTCATAGGAAAGAAAACAACGATCGTTAATAAGGCACTTCAGTGGTTCACTAATACCGGGGGAGAAGGTTGTAAACAAAACAAAACTGTAAATTCATATGACTCTCTTACAGAGTTCATTAAACTAAAAAAAATCTTGAATAAACTTAAAATAAGATCAAAAGTATCAAAAGATTGGACGAGTATGAACAACTTATAATTAAATTATAATGAATTTACTTCAATCTAATACCTTTCTCCTCCTACAATTTTTTTTAATCAAATAGAGTAAAAAAAAATTATACAACCTAAAGAATAAATTAAATCTAAAAAGAGCATCAACCTCAAAAGTAAAGATAACCTTAATATAAACATGCATATGATTATCTAATAAAGTACACCCTATTGTGCATCACACATCCTGAAATAAAAAGGACAGCATTAAATATAACTAAATTAAACATACCAATATATAAACAGTAATTAAACACAGAGCCTGAAAAAAAAATTCTAAAGCCAAGAGCAAAATGTACTAAATCACAGAAAATGATAAAGTTCCGAAATTCCAAAAGTCCTTGCCAAATCTTAGTCATAACAAATGACACAAAGTGCCACCTATCAGCTAATAAGAAACTATGACTAATCTAGAACTGAATATTTCTTACAGCTAATACTTAAACTGAAAACAACACTGGCAAAAAAAAAAAAAACAAAAAAAAATATTGCATAAATAAACGAAACAACCGAACAATGTCGGAATAAACCATAAAGTTAGCACTTGCTTTAACTCTAAATTAACACAGAGAGAAACGAGCAGGGCGAAAGAGGCAGGGAAAGACCAACCCCCACCCCCACCCCAAAAAAAAAAAAAAAAACACTTTACATCCTAGACAAGGTGTCCGGGATCTTATCAGATCCTTTAATATGTTTAATTACCAAGTTGAGCTCTTGCAGTTGCAAGACCCAGCATAAAATTCTTTGGTTAGACCCTTTCATCCGTTCAATAAACACTAACGGATTATGATCCGTCCATACCTCCACTGGAAAAGAAAGATTAGTTAAGTATGGTTTAAAATGAGATATGGTACGGATCAGAGCGAGAGCCTCTTTCTCAATAGTTGAATACTTACGCTCTGCCGTTAACAACTTTTTGCTGTAGTGGAATATTGGGTACACCTCCTTGTCTTCACCCTTTTGGAAGAGAAATCCTCCGATACCTATATCACTAGCGTCAACAGCAATTATAAAAGGAGCTTGAAAATTCGGAGAAATCAAAATAGGTTCATACATGAGAATAGTCTTAATTCTAATGAATGATTCTAAACAATCGCTAGTCCAAATGAATTTCTTATTTTTTTGCAAAAGATCATTCAGGGGACGAGCAATGTGAGAAAAGTTCCTAACGAACCTTCTATAGTAGCCCATCATACCTAATACCTTTCGAACTTCTCTGACATTGCACGGTCTCTTTAAATTAGTTATAGCCTCGACGTTAGCCTGTTTTGGGGCTATATAACCCAGACCAACCTCATGACCCAGATACACAACTTTAGCCTTACCAAATTCGCATTTAGCGAGGTTAATGACTAAACCCACAGCACGGAGAGCTTCAAAAACATTGCGTAACCTGAGTAAATGAGTTTTCCAATCATTACTGTGGACAACAAGGTCATCTATGTAAATCTCAGTACCTTCTAATCCACAGACCGCACGGTTCATTAACCTTTGAAAAGTACAAGCAGCATTCCTCATTCCGAAAGGCATGACCTTGCATTCATACAAGCCGAATGGGGTGACAAATGCTGAAATTTCTCTTGCTCGATCCAACAAAGGAACTTGCCAGTAACCCTTGAGCAAATCCAATTTTGTGATTTGCTTTGCAGAACCAATGCAGTCTATGCAGTCGTCAATTCTAGGAAGAGGAAAGGAATCATTTTTAGTATGCGTATTAACTTTACGATAGTCCACACACATTCGATACTGTCCATCGGATTTTATTACCAATACTATAAGGGAGCTCCAAGGACTCACAAAAGGTTGTGTCAAATCATGCTTCAACATATATTTTATTTCTTTATTGACTATATCCATTTTAGTGGGATTTAGTGTATAAGGGCTATGTTTAATTGGTGAAGCTTCTCCTACTACCACATCATGTTCAATTGAACTAGTCAATCCGGGAGAGTCTCTAACGAAATCTGAAAAAGAATGAATTAAACCGTCCATTTCCCTTCTTTGATCAAGATCAAGATGCTTCAGATGCTCATCTAACCCATCCAAACATTGCACATTCTTGGATAGAGCATCTGAAGGTACTTGATTAATTATTTCCTCAGACCCATCAGGAAGCACCTCTGCCACCAAAGAAACCGATTCATACCCGGTTTCTAAAGGATCAGATCTACTAGAGACATAGGGTTTCAGTCTGTTAATGTGAAAAATTTGACACTTTCGTTTGGTCCCGGGAGCTTCTATTTCATAATTAAGATCGGATAACTTCCGCAACACCTTCCAAGGCCCCTTATACCTAGGTTCAAGGAAGTTATCCGAATCAGTACCCAACACCAAAACTAATTCCCCAGGCTTAAACGACCGTGCACGAGTTTTCTTGTCATAAATACTTTTCATAGTAGCCTGAGAGCTAGCTAGATATACTCTAACAAACTTACAGGCACTAGAAAGTTTTTCTTTACGGTTATCAACAAATTCACCCACGTTCGTCTCTTTTATTTGAACAGATTCCAAAACTTCATATAAAACTTCTAAAGGGCTCCGTATTTTATGTCCAAAGACTAATTCAAAAGGAGCCACACCCGTGGATGAATTTGGATGACTTCTAAGAGCAAAGAGAGCAAAAGGAAGACCCTTATCCCATTCCTCTCCATACTCATAACAAAATCACCTTAAAATTGATTTTAGAGTTTGATGGAATCTTTCCACCCCTCCCTGACTCTCTGCATGGTAAGGAACACTGGTAGTGTGCAGAATGGCCAGATCTGCACACTTACTTCGAAATTCCTTACTAGTAAAATTTGTTCCACGATCAGTTTGTATCTTACGAGGGATTCCATACCTCAAAAAGAAAATTACCAACTGGTCAAATAGCCTACAGCCTTAGATGTGATTTTCTTCATGGGAATGGCTTCGGGAAATCGGGATGCCCGATCCATCACAGTCAGTAAATAGATAAAAACTGTTTTAGTTTTGGGCAGGGGGCCTACTATATCAACTACTAGCTCACTAAATGGCTCGCCAATAGCTGATATAGGATATAAAGGTGCTTTTACAATTGTCTGATTAGGTTTACCTACCACTTGGCACACTGGACATTGTTTCACATATTGTTTTACTGACGATTTCATTCCTGGCCACCAAAAACATTTAGCTAACCGACAGAACGTCTTCCAGACACCAAAATGACCAGAGAATGAATCATCATGAGATAGATTTAATATTTCTCTCTGAAATTGAGAAGGCACCACTATTTGCTCAATACGAGACATTTGGGGATCATTAGCAACCAGGGGACAATTCACCCTATATAACAGGAACCTTTTTATCCAGAATCGAGGCTTGGTCAAGTCAGTAGTATCACCCAAATTAAGATTATACTCTTTTTTTCTGGGCTTCAATAAAATCTCTTCGATCCCAATTGCGAATTATATTATTACTACTTAGTGTATTCTTATCTATTGTTTATTATGTAAAATGTCGTAAATTGTTATAAAATGCTCTATTTTGATTGTAAAATTTTTAGTATGGTCAAGACTAAAGTATTTGTAATTTATGGGACTGCATTTCTGTGGATTTCTTGTGTTGCGTTGCCGAGTCTGGGTAGCGGAGTTCAGATAAGACGAGTGTATTCAAGACGGTTGTCCTTTTACAAACAGTTGCCGTCCGAGACACACCCACTCTCCGGAAGGGTTATTGCTCTCTTGTGTTTAGAGGAAATGGGGACGGATTATTGGTGTCGAGTGAAAGGCTTGGAGAAAAAATGTGTTAGTACTTAACTTTATTATAATATATTAATTAATTGTTTCCAGTATGGTGTTATTCTTAGGTAATTGCGTGGTAATGCTTGGTAGTAACTACCTAGTTTACTACCTTTCTTGTTTCAGTTCAATATGTTTGTGAGTTTATAATGTTAAGTTAACTTTGTAATTATTAGTAATGGATAATTGTTTTATTTATGTTCACGTAATTTACTACTATCTTTGTTTAATGTTTTTCATTGCTATATATGTTTATGCTTCAAGTTTATTTGAATTACTTAAATATCTCATTATAGTTTTTACTTTCCAAGAAAAGTTTTTTGATTTTTAGTTTTTTCACTTAACGTTTATTTAGGATTTTTTTTTAGTATTTTGAATTACTTATGTTTCAGGTTGAAACACATTAATTAAAAAAAAAGCATTGCAACATCTTTCGTGACTTTCACTGCACATCCAACATTTCAACACATTTGGAGGAAGAACTGCAGCAAGCTAAAAATGAACGAGCACAGGCCAAGAGGACCTTCACGAGAAAATGCAACATATTCGAGGACACTGTTGGACAAGCTAGTGCTTCAACAGCGCTGACTGAGGTTTATGAAGAAGTCTGTAAAGCTTTTGATAAGGTTGAAGTTTGTCATGAGAGGTATGTCTCCGTCATCATTAAGGTTGGTGCCAAAGAGGAACATTTAATTGAGTGTGACGAATATATTGATAGTTTGGAAAGAAGGAAAGTCCAGATTATGTCTAAATACAAAAAAAAAAAATGTTCATGTGGTACAGGACTCTAGTGTTAGAAGTGTTAAGGTGAAGGCTTTGCAACCCCCTCAGTTTAGTGGAGACATTAGAGATTTTCTGAATTTTAGAGATGATTATAAAAGATTAATGGTACATAGTTTTGGTAAGGATCCCTATGCACTGAGGTCATGTTTAAGTGGTGAAGCATTAAATACTGTCAGAGGTATTGAAAATGACAATGATGAAATGCTCAGTAGGTTAGATTTAAGGTATGGGGATAACCACAAATTAGTTGATGCAGTACTTTCAGACTTGAAATCGATCAAGCCTGGTAATAATGGTGATAATAGAGCGTTTGTCAAAATGGTAGAGAGAGTTGAGAGGTGTTGGTTAGACTTACAGAAGATGGACCTTGAAGGGGAAATGAATACCGCTAACACAGTAAGCTACATAGAAAAGTTACTCCCTATTACACAAAAACGTGAGTGGGTACAAATAGCAGAAGAACATAGAAGCCCCACTGAATTCTTTAAATATCTTATGGCGTTTCTGCTTAAAGAAAAACGGGTACTGGAATATATGAGTTCAGATATCAGGACATGTTCGAGTTCTAGGATTTGTCATAATATATCAGGTCAAGTTAATGAAGAAGATATGATAGCATCCATTAAGGGTATTCCAGAAAAACATAATGAATTACTCCAACGTGTAGATCAGCTAACTCAAATAGTCACTAATTTGTGTAAGGATAATGATACTTTGCAAACTGGGAGGTGCTTATTACACGAAAAAGGCACTCATAACACGGGGAGCTGTTCAGCATTTGGCAATCTAGGTAATTTTGAGAAGTTTGAAACTGTAAGGAAAAGGCGAGCATATTTCAATTGTCTGAAAGCTGGTCATATATCAAATTTTTGCCGTCTCAAGAATACTTGTAATGTAATAACTGAAGGTCAAAGATGTGGAAAATATCATCATCCATTACTTCATGGAGCATTTTCAGAGGGTCTGTTGTACAGTACTACTCTTTCCGTCAAATCCAAATATTTAGTAAGAGACAAAGCACTGCTAATAATTAGTAAATTATACAGCAATGGCATACCTTTTAATATGTTGTGGGACCCTGGAAGTGATATAACACTAATAACATTTGCTACTGCTTATAAACTAGGTTTGAAGGGTAGAGACATTGAATTAACTATCACTTAGTTAGGAAGAAAGGTAGAACTTATAAAGAGTAAAGAATATGTAATCAAAGTGACTGATCTTGAAGGTAAACACTGGTATATCACGGCTTACGGCATAGAAGAGATAGCATCTGAAGCATGTAAGGTAGACCTGACAAATATCGTTCTTTTGTTTGATATTATCCGTCTTTCTGATGTGGAACGTCCATTTGGTGAAATAGAGTTGTTAGTAGGATCCGATTGGTGTACGCTTATGCCACAAGTCAAATAGTCTGTTGGGAATTTACAATTGATGCAAAAAATTTTCGGATATTGCATAAGAGGCTCACATCCATCGATTAAGTTTGAATATTCGAACAATAGTTTCAATGTCAAAGTTAATCAAATTTCTAGTGTGGTTAAAGTAGAGGAAATTAATGTTAACAATAATGAATTTTTAAGGACGGATTTAGATAAATTTTTCAACATTGAAAGCTTGGGCACATACTGTATACCGAAATGTGGAGCATGCAAATGTGGATCATGTACATTAGGTGATAAAAGTTATACAGTTAGAGAAGAAAAGGAGTTAGACATGATTTCAAAGGGCTTAGAATATAACTTAAAGGAAAAATATTCGACGGTTAAATATCCCTGGATTAGGGACCCTAATGAATTGCCTAACAATGTGGCGGTGGCTATTTCAAGAATGAAATCAACAGGGAAGCGATTAACTAAGATATGTTATAAATATACGCAACTGTATGATGATCAAATAAAAGACATGTCGAGTAGAGGCGTTGCAAGAAAATTATCTTGGAAGGAAATGAGTGAATATGATGGTCCTATACACTGCATTCACCATCATGAAGTATTAAAAGAAAGTTCAACATCAACCCCAGTCAGAATAGTGTTCAATTCTTCAGCAGATTACAAGGGCCACAGACCTAATGATTATTGAGCAAAAGGACCAGATTTATTGAATGACCTAGTGGGAATTTTATTAAGATTCCGTCAGAACAATGTTGCAGTCATAGTGGATATATCCAAAATGTATAATGCAGTAAGATTGTAAGAATTAGAGCAGCACACCCACAGATTCGTATGGCGAGATGCAGATTATAGTAGACCCCCGAATCATCATGAACTTACAGCTGTAGGTTTTGGAGACCGACCTAGCGGTGTCATTGCTATAACAGCTCCTAAGAAAACTGCTTCAATTAAGGAGAATGAATTTCCGGAGATCAAGAACATTATAGATAGGGATACATATGTAGATGATATCATTTTTAGTTGTGAAGATGTAAATAAAGCTAAAAAGCTTATGGGTAATATGAATTTGGTGGTAAATGAGGGTGGTTTCAAAATCAAACATTGGATTATGTCTAACAATGAAACTTTAGACAAGGAATTAAAATTTTTATATGCTGGTGAGGAAAAGGTTCTTGGTTTACACTGGATTCCTAGAAAAGATATATTCTTCTTCAAGATTAAGGTGGACTTTAATAGATCCAAGATAAGAATTTTCGAAAATGGAATATACATAAATACCTCCAATCAGATAATACCTAAAGACTTAACAAAGAGAATGGTACTTAGTCAAATATATACAATTTATGACCATTTAGGACTTATCCTTCCCTTCACTTTGAATGCAAAAGTCTTAATGAGAGAGGTAATCACAATTAGTCGCTCGGAAGGCAATAGATGTGACTGGGACAATCCTGTGTCTGACGAAATGAGAGAGAAGTGGAGTAAATGTTTTATTGATATGCGAGAGTTGGAGTTTTTATCATATGTGAGATGTGTAAAACCCCTAGATGTAAAAGGGGATCCCATGCTAGTTATATTTCAGACGGCATTTCAGTTGCATATGTTGCATGTGCTTATGTAAGGTGGGGCCTAGAAGGGGATTCATATGTATCGCAATTGATCCTTGCTAAGAACAGAATTGCTCCCACAAAAAAAATGACAATACCTAGATTAGAGTTATGTGGTGCCGTACTGTCATGTAGATTAAGAGATATAATTGTGAAACAAAGTGATTGGAAATTCAAATCCATTGTACATATTGTTGACTCATCAATTGTGGGAGCACAGATTCAGAAAGAATCTTATGGATTTAATACCTTTGTAGCCAACAGGGTGGCATAAATTCAGTCTAGAACAGACCCTACTGAATGGTGGTGGGTTAATAGTAAGAACAATCAAGCAGATTTTACCACTAGACCATGTCCTCCTAACGTCTTGCATGAAAATTCTATGTGGCAAAAGGGACCAGCCTTTATGTCGCGGCCATTTGATACTTGGGCTATAAGTCAGTCTTGCAACGATGAAGTTCCTGATAAGGTTGGTATTGTTTTGACTTGTAGACAGAAAAGCTTTGATGAAGAAAAGACTAGTGTGATTAACATGAGTCGGTTTAGCAGTTACACAAAATTACTGAGAGTTACTGCAAGAGTTATTGCAGCATTTAAAGTTAAGTCATTAAAGGCTATAGCATGCTTGCCAACTCCTGAATTACTGCATGAAGCAGAAATGTATTTGATACAAATAGAACAAAGCAAGTTACAATCTGATTGGAGGAAGGCCTACCGTCGTTTGGGTCCAAGTATAGACAACGGTATCATATTCGTAGGTGAGAGAATTGCAAATTGGTTAAAGGAAAATTGGAACCAAGACAGATTTATTTTGATGCCGTCAAATAGTTATCTTATTAAGTTATATATTCAGCACTTGCATAATAGTGACCACAGCGGAGTCGAAACTACTTTAGCTAAATTACAATGTAAGTACTGGGTTATTAGTGCCAGAAGACTAATAAAGTTTATTCAGAATAAATGTATCGCATGTAAAAGAATAAGTGCTCAAACTGTTGCTCAGATGATGGGTCAAGTTGCCCAGGAAAGATTACGTCCTACTCCTCTTTTCTACCATACTTCATTAGACTTATTTGGCCCAAATACTATTAGAGATACGGTAAAACGTAGAACATATGGAAAAGCTTATGGAGTAATATTCAATTTCCTTGTTTCACAAGCAGTATATGTAGATTTGGCAGAAAGTTATGACACAAAAGGTTTCTTGGCAGTTTTCCAGAGATTTATAACAATTAGAGGATATCCTAGGACCATACATTCTGATTTGGGAAGTCAATTAGTTGCTGCTTGCAAGGAACTCAGGTTAGACAAGTCAAAGCTTCAAAAATATGGTGCTAGCGGTGGTACTACTTTGATTTTCAATAAGTTTGCTGACGCTCCTTGGCAGAATGGATGTAGTGAAGCACTAATAAAATCTGATTAACATGCTGTACTCATTGCTATTGGAGATAGTAAATTGACATTGGGAGAAATGCAAACAGTGATTGGCATCAAACCTGGCACTGATTGTGAACTTGGATCATATCTATGTCCTAATGACCTGATATCAGGCCGAGCAAGTGGTAAAATTCAAGCAGATATGAAATTTGTAGATAAAAAATATAAGAATAGGCTGGAATTCATGCAACCTATCGTAGACTGTTTTTGGAAAAAGTGGCAGAGAGACTACTTTCCAACTTTAATGGTAAGGCAAAAATGGCATGTGGACAAAAGGCATGTTAAACCTGGTGATATCGTATTAGTACAAGACAGCAACACCATACGTGGACAATGGAAACTTGCTCAGGTAACATCAGTCCTGTCAAGCAGAGATCACAAGGTTAGAGATGTTAGTGTTTGTTACAAAATCCAGAGACCAGGAAGACTATATGAAGGCCAAGATGATGTGTGTGTAAATAGATCTGTACATAGGTTAGTTGTTGTTCTTCCTATTGAAGAAAATTGCTAATTTGGGTAGGGGGAGTGTATCATCTGGGACGATAATTATTTATATACTTATCTATTGTTTATTATCTAAAATGTCGTAAATTGTTATAAAATACTGTATTTTGATTGTAAAATGTTTATTATGGTCAAGACTAAAATATTTATAATTCAAGGGACTGCATTTCTGTGGATTTCTTGTGTTGCGTTGCCGAGTCTGGGTAGCGGAGTTCAGATGAGAAGAGTGTATTCAAGACGGTTGTCCTTTTACAAACAGTTGCTGTCCGAGACACACCCACTCTCCGGAAGGGTTATTGCTCCCTTGTGTTTAGAGGAAATGGGGACAGGTTATTAGTGTCCAGTGGAAGGCTTGGAGAAAAAATGTGTTAGTACTTAACTTTATTATAATATATTAAATAATTGTTTCTAGTATGGTGTTATTCTTAGAGTAATTGCGTGGTAATGCTTGGTAGTAACTACCTAGTTTACTACCTTTCTTGTTTCAGTTCAATATGTTTGTGAGTTTATAATGTTAAGTTAACTTTGTAATTATTAGTAATGGATAATTGTTTTATTTATGTTCACGTAATTTACTGCTATCTTTGTTTAATGTTTTTCATTGCTATATATGTTTATTCTTCAAGTTTATTTGAATTACTTAATTATCTCGTTATAGTTTGTACTTTCCAAGAAATGTTTTGTGATTTTTAGTTTTTTCACTCAATATTCATTTAGGATTTTTTTTAGTATTTTGAATTACTTATGTTTCAGGTTGAAACGCATTAATAAAAAAAAAGCATTGCAACATCTTTCTTGACTTCCACTGCACATCCAACACTTAGTACATTACTTGCTACTGACCCGGGTCTTCCTACATCTACGTCTACCTCTAAACTACTCAAATTTAACTCTTCATCATTATTTAATAAGTCTGCAGCTCTTGCTGCAGTAACCGCCACTGGACACTTATTGATTGACAATATTGGAAATAATTCCTGGCCATAACTATTAACCATATCATTTCCTAATATGCCATCAATACCAGCTATAGGAAGACTCTCAACAACGGCCAACTCTATCTTTCCATAATAGCCAGGGAATGACAACATTACCTCTGCTAAAGGAGCCGAAACTATTGTGTTCGGGAAACCTCCCAGAACAATAAAGTTCCCTGAACACTTCACCAAACCCTTCTAACTGCTTTCCAGCACTAACAAACGAGCAGACCCTGTTTCTCTCAAAAACTTAACATCAATAATGGTAGAATTATATATTACTTTACCTGGCCATATGTATTTATCATACTTCAGTCATTCTTGTGGATTATTATTTCCATCTCCAGGCATACAATTACCACCACTATCACTACCAATTATGGGTAATTTTACGTCAGATGTACTTGGCATTAAAGCCACAGGATTATTTCTTTGAAGATAGTCTGTTCTGGCTTGACATTGAGCTTGGAAATGACCGGTTTTTTTTTTACATCAGAAACAAGTCTTTATATTATTGTTTCTCGTTCTAGAACTACCTTCATTGGAAAATACACGAGTACCACGTTTACCCGTGAATTTTCCCTTCTTACTAGCAGGGAAATTATTTTGAACCACTGAATTCTTAGGCTTATTATTATCACCTCTTATTCCTTTATGAAAATTCGCTGACTCTACTACATTATTACCTTTATCTTTGCTGACGAAATTGCCTGAACCTGTTCTATGAGTCAAGACAAATTCGTCAGCCACTTGACCTTTACTTCTTCCAAATAAATTCTTAGTTTTTTGGAGCAAGATTTTTTCAAACTCCTCCAAAAGCATGAGTTCTCTCAAGGAAAAAAAGTGACAACTTGACGACTTTTCAACCAGTCGTCAAACTGTTCCTCCTTGAACCTGACAAATTCTACATACGATACGGAAGGATGTTTATTATAATTTCTAAACTTTAACCTGTATGCCTCAGGGACCAAATCATACACTTTTAAAATCAGTGCCTTTACCTTGTGATAGTCCCTGGCTATCCCTTCCTCGAAGGCATTATATACCTGGACTGCCTTGCCTACCAATTTGCACTGCATTAGCACCGTCCACATCTCTGGTGGCCAAGACAACCGTGTAGACACCCTCTCAAAGGCCTTGAAGAATTTTGGATCATTTCTTTCATCAAAAATGGGGACCAATTTTAATGCAGCCCCAATATTAAACCTATCAGGCTGACTACCTCGTGGGGTACTAAATTGGTTAGGAGCCCCCTGTAACCTAGCCATTTCAAAATTAATGTTGGCCATCTCTATCTCATGCCTCCTCACCCTCTTGTTTTCCGCACTTTCCAATTTCAACAACTCTATCCTTTCAAAAATTGAGTCATATTCATGAATCTCTTGTGAATTAGAATAAATAGGAACAGTAGGAACTGCTGGCCCTAAATTCTCTTCAGACAAAAAAGGGTTTGTGGTTATATTTCCCTTTGGCAGCAAATTAGCCGGACCTTCATAAATAACTCCAGTCTGAGGTGGATCGTCAAATAATGAAAAACCTGCACCACCACTAATGCAATTATCATCTGCAACTACTCTATCATCATTTCCTAATTCACTACCTCTATCACTAACCCTTCAGCCTCAAACAAACCTTGCATAACACTGTTCTTTACCATTATTAGTAATTTTCTCTTTGTATCAGACATTTTGAACGGAATACCCAACCATCTAGCACAAGTAACCAGATATTCCTTACCTAGTATTGGTAAATGACTAATAGAGTAGGCTGACCCTAAGAACTGTGCAGGACTAAACTCAAAATCTTCCAAATTATCCACAGTGATAGAAGGGAAAGGTATTTCCAAAAATAAATACTATAACCCCCACTGAGGAGCGTTCCTAAGTCCAAACTACTGTGTACACCTGAGCGCAAATCCTGTCACGGTCGCCAGATTGTTACGGCTGTATTCATGGCCATAATTTCAAGGGTTCTTTTTATTCAGAATTTGCAGTCAGTAAAAATGTAACACAGCAACTTGGGAACAAAAGAACAAACACCTCAACAAAAGTTACACAAAAAATATAAGTAATGGTTGGTAATGATAATAAGCAAAATAAATTAAACTACAAATTGAGGGAAAACCAACCTTAAGATCTATAAAAGATCACCTACAACTAAGTTAATCCCTAGGCTAAGAAATAGGAAGATTTTAAATACGACATTTCAGGGAGCTACCTTGTAAAATCACTGGCCAGAAAAATTAACGTAACAAACTAAGATAGGTAGAAGGAAGAAATAGAAAATAAATGAGAAACTTAATATTATTCCTACCTAGCACAGACAAACTAACTTAAATGTTAAACTTAACTTAATAAACAATAAATTACATGAACGAAATAATCTTACAAATTTACACAAAGAGAATCGTCACAAAAAGCACGGTCGATTGTCCCATCAGGCCATACAAGGTCCAGAAGACCGTACTGCAAACAATGGCGTGCACACCTACAGGTACTCGGCGATCCACGATCGTCGTAAATAACAATAAAAATATCTCATACCTGTAGTAGGCCACCCTACGTATCTCCACGAGTTCCAATAACTCACTGACGCTGATTAGCAGGTCAACTGTATCAAGCTGCAATGCCTGAAGGCAATCCAAAATGCCACGGAATCACTAAGGGTGGTAGCCTCCGAGAATCCGGGACGTCGATGGATCTCGCACGCCAGGCCAACTCATTCGTAAATCCTCCGACGAACGAGGGAAGGGACGTGGCTGATGAATGCCGCGGGTGACAAACACCAGCGACCACACACAAAGTAGCTAAGGACGTGATTCCAAAAACTCCCAAAATTACCAAAAGGAAGTGGCAAAGCGTCAGGCTGTGAGGAGGAACTCGAACTGCCCGTCACTTATCAACACTATTCGATCAAGCCTTCCACTCGAGTCAACACAGCTCATAGGAAAGAAAACAGCGATCGTTAATAAGGCACTTCAGTGGTTCACTAATACCGAGGGAGAAGGTGGTAAACAAAGCAAAACTGTGAAGTCATATGACTCTCTTACAGAGTTCATTAAACTAAAAAAAATCTTGAATAAACTTAAAACTAAAACAAGATCAAAAGGTTGGACAAGTATAAACAACTTATAATGAATTTACTTTAATCTAATAGTTAGTCATCAGTAAGTTTGTGCTATGCGCTGATCAAAAAGGGTATCACGGATGGATAGTTGTTTTAAAGATAGATATAATTTATCCTCAAAATAATGTAATATCCTTAATCCAGGACCTGCGTGAACCAGCCATTTCAATTTAGGTGTAGTCCAGTCTTGGAATATTACCAGAATTTTTATTCTATTTTTTTGGTTATCCTAATAATGTTCTTCTTAAAAAGTAACAGGTTATTTACAATTTTCAGTTTTGTTATTGTCTTGAATTTTTTCATTCATTTTGTAACTGCGCTATAGATAAGAACTGCAATGTTTTAATTGGTAAAACAAATTTATTCCATCTTTTTTCTGCATTCAAAGGTATTTTGCTAAATCCTGAATGGTATCTTATAAATTTTATGAATATTGTTAATTTCAGATTACAAATTTTTTTTCAATAAATGTAGTTATTTAATTGCCAGTTATTTGGGTACCAGTAGGTCTACTATTTTATTGACTGTAGAGTTAATAGAAACATCAATAGATACATCTGTGGAATATTATGGACACAGTAATCAAGAAAACCCAATATAAGCCCTGAAAATCTAAAAATTGAGAATCAATTTATAGTACATGTAAAAAAATAAGTGAAATAAAGTGCATTCTAAAATTTCCATTTGTTCAAAAAAGTTATTCCTATAGTTTTATTCAATCCAAATGCTACCATTAAAAAAGGTGGCATGCTAACTTACAATGTATCCTCCTGAACTACCGTGGCGAAACATTAGTAAGGCTTTGATACTACCTTTTCGTATATAGAGAAGCAGGTGAAATAAACTCATTTAGGAGATTTAGCTCTTTTTAATTACATGAATGAAACTTTTTTTTTTTCGTCCTGCAAGTTAGCCGTAATTCATATATTTAGATCTATTGGATCACTTTCTGGCTTTGAATATGTATACTTCCTAGTTTAAAGTTGAAAAAAATTGAGTTTCGTGAAACATTGAACTTATATACACCTTAGTTTATCTACTTCTCAGTTTTATCGTTTGACCTCTTAGACATTCTTGAAGGATAATTAACTTTACCGCTTCAGGATGCTTCTCTCCGTATAGAAGAGTAAAAAGTTATAATTCGAAATAAAACTTTTCAAACAAACTCTTGGAAAATATTTATTGCACATGATGAAATGCGGCCAATAGAAGTTGAAATAGTGATTGATCTTCATTTAGATAATAAGTAACGAATCCATTAGTCAAATTCTATCACTAATACCTTTTCAATAAATTTAGCAATACTTTTGCTTCTGCCGTATAATCGATTATCTTTAGTGATGAACAAAGTACTTGGTAATATTCGGCTTATAGAAAAAAAAAATATTTATATTACTTCTATGACAGGTGTTTGTTGGTTTTTGAAAAGGTAATCAAGCTCAGATAGAAAATAACTAACCAATCTATTAGGTAATTAAAAGGGATTATAGGACCATATGAGTAGTAAT
>NC_090729.1:10500986-10503486 GCF_036898095.1 Palaemon carinicauda
CAAGCAAGCAATCATTGCAGTAGAATTGTGAGAGAATTTTATCCTCAGGTATCATTGAAGACCGGATCTTTCCTCTCAAATAATATGAGCAAATATTTTAATTTTAAATACCGGGTCTCAGATGATCTTTCCTCTGGTGTCACATACTAATATAAGTTTCATAGCTTTAATGCATCATATATTGAGAAAAAAGTGAGAGACATTACCATGCAAGATTTTCTAAGTACTTCGGTTGTTCAGATAGAACAGGGAATTATTTGACAAAACCACTTCATTCAGTTATCAGATATCATTATATATTATTAGGACAACCAATGCCCAAGGAGAATTTTTCCATCTTGGCCACTTCGCAGAGTAACCTCGATCTATAGTGAAAATGGAGTCAAAATTTAAGCACGAACTTAAACCTAATCTGGGCCAGGCAATGAATGAACTAACCCGTGTATAATTCTAATCTATGTGAGTTTATACCGCTGACCCTATGATATCTATCGTGTATTTAAGTTATAAGTTTTAAGTTATTTTTATTTCAAAATTTTTGTGTGTTCATTTTAAATTTCTGTTTTAAGTATTTATCAAGCTACGTTTTAACTTATAAATTGTACGAGTATTCTATTTTTAGGCTTTGATGATGGAAATAGAATTTCCGAAAGCTAAGCATTAAGTATGTAGATTATAACTCTGGTACTATTGTTCTCATGAAAACTCCACTTTCTTCAGAATAAATCAATAGCATATATATATATATGTATATATATATATAAATATATATATACACCTATATCTATCTATCTATCTATCTATCTATCTATATATATATATATATATATATATGTATATATATATATATAAATATATTTACATTTATATATATATATATATTTATATATATATATATATATATATATCATGGTGGAGATGGGTTTATTTCAAGTCTATGAACAGGTTCCTGAATTTGACAGGAATATGTATTGGGACTTGCCATAAACTTTTATATCTCTTGATAGCTCAGTAGGTAGAGTCATCGCAGGCATGGTTTACAGCCAAACAGGTGGGGGTTCGAATCTCCACCCGGCCAGGAGCTGTTACCATAAAATGATTTCTAAGTGGATAAATATTCCCAAGATAAAATTCGGTATTAAATGCATCTTTTTGGGTGCCATTCACATTGATTGAAATCATGTGTGCTTGTGATATGTATTCATTTAAAATAACCATATGTTGCAAACTCACGTTTCAGCTATCATGGTGGAGATGGCTTTATTCCAAGTCTATGAACAGATTCTTGAATTTGACAGGAATATGAACGAGGACTTTTCATGAACTTTTTTCTCTCCTGATAGCTCAGTCGGTAGAGTCATCGCAGGCATAGTTTCCAGCCGAAGAGTTGTGCGGTTCGAATCTCCACCCGGTCAGAAGCTGTTACCCTAAAATGAATTCTAAGTTGATATATATTCCCAAGATAGAATTCCGTATAAAATGACATTTATGGGTGATATTTACATTGATTGAAATTATGTGTGCTTGTGATATGTAATCATTTATAATAACTACTTGTTGTAAACTTACGATTCAACTCTCATGGTGGAGATGGGTTTATTTAAAGTGAATGAGCCCATTCCTGAATTCTACAGGAATATGTATGGGGACTTGTCATAAACTTTCATCTCTCTTGATAGCTCCGTCGGTAGAGTCATTGCAGGCATGGTTTACAGTCGATCCGGTGGGTGTTTGAATCTCCACCCGGCCAGGAGCTGTTACCATAAAATGAATTCCAAGTGGATAAATATTCCCAAAATAGAATTCGGTATTAAATGCCATTCGTGGGCGATATATATACAGTATATATATATATATATATATATATATACTACTACTACTACTACTACTACTACAACTACTACTACTACTACTACTACTACTAATAATAATAATAATGATTATTATTATTTTTATTATTTTAATAAATAGGAAAACGAAGTCTTGACAACATCCCTCATGTTTATTGATGCCAACGTTCTGGGACTCAGTTTTACTGTATATGATCTACAGTGACTAAATTTTCTGATTTTTTTCTTCCTGAGTTTAATTCATGTCTTTGAAATAGAAGAGAAAGTTAACCAAACACAGAAAAGGCTAAAGACTAATAATTTCATTACCTAAAAGTTATACTTAGACCTATATTATCATGGTTCCTTTTATGGTATATTGTATTGTTTACTTAAAGTTCACAAAGAAAATGTTTCACTCTCCTAGTGTTATCATTGCAAAGATTTTTGTGCTTCTTTTACAACAGCTTACCTCAACTGAATAAAGGCTGCTGAATTCTGCTTCTCAAAACAGGTGTATTGAAATGTTTAGCTCTGATGTTGGATTAATATTTACTAAACTGTCTTTTCAAGAAACCATTGATATAATTACATTAAAAATTAGTCATCCAGATGACTGCTATAACGGTTTCAACAAGTCGAAGTTTTAAAGAATACTACTTGAACTTCCA
>NC_090729.1:10508486-10518486 GCF_036898095.1 Palaemon carinicauda
TTTTTCCTGTCTTTATTGTTGAGTATACTGTACACAATCTTGCTCACTCCGTAATTATGTATTTTTTAAAAATTTTTGTCATCACATAATCTCAGTCAATTACTCACTTGAACCTTTTGTAGTCACGATTCTCATACACAAATATATATTCAGTTCATATCCTTATATCACTCCTGGACACATGTCTAAAAATGTTGGAATTATCCTTAAACTGATGATAATCCAATTTCCAGTCCCCATAAACTTAGTCTTCTATCGACTGACACTAAAAGTATTTCCATTTGTTCGATTCAATAAGCCTACAAAAGATTTTTTTTATTAATGAAACATAAATATTTTTTCTATTATATTCTTGAAGACTAAATAAGAACAATTTCCATTTGTATTTGGGATATAAACAATGTACAAACGAGCTACTAGTGAGGGGTGTGCTCTACAACGCTCACAGTGTCACACACACAGGTGACGTTTGTAAGTCATGGGTCTCTATCTCCTCCCAAGTCTTGATTGGCTAGGAAAAGACTGATTAAGTTTGAACAATAATTAACTGGACCATTGAATTTAAAATGGAAAATCTTTATTGAATAATCTAATTGTTCTGTAAATCATAGTGATAAATGAATGTACTGAGGATGGTAATACGACATCTAATCTAATAACAGGTTGATCAAACATTCTTCAAACTAGTCAAGTTACACAAAGCAATAATTACACTGATGAAAGTAATTCAATGTCTGATATAATATGAGGTCAATCGAGATTTCTATGACATTGGACATAGACATGTTAAGCATGAGATGAAAAATCACAGTCTTCATGCCATTTGGGCTTTTTGACAGTCCTGGATGGCCGGCCCACGGTGAGACTAATTGGTGGCATGGGATTTGATAGTCGGGGTGGAGCAGCTGGTGTTGAAGGTCTGACACGACTTGGTGTTGCAGGTGGGAGCAGTGGAGTTTGGTCGGTCGGTGTTGTGTGTATAAGCTGGCGAGTGTGGTTGGCTGGCTTTACAGGCGTAAGGGGGGAGATTGATCGACTGATGTTGGGTAATGTCGGTGAGCCAGCAGTTGTGGTTGGTTAGCGGGCAGGTCCGTCGGTGTTGGTATGTATCGGTTAGTCTCCTTCGACATGGTCGGGGCCGCGGTTGCGGGTGGTTTAAGGGGTATGCCACAGGTTATATTTTGCGGCTCTGTCGGGGTCGTAACCAGTGTGAATTTTCTCAGGAATTTCTGAGTGCGTAGAGATACTCGGCCCGAGCCATCAACCTTTGCAACATACTGGACATACTGCCTTACCTCGACGACTGTCCCGGTCCTGTCCCATTTGGTGGGATGTGAGCCGGTTTGATTTAGGATGAGAACATGGTCACCAACCCGTAGGGGTGGCAGACGGCGAGTGTATTGTGACAAAGTGTCTATCATGCAAACATGGCACTTGCGTAGTGCTTCTTCCCTGAATGTCAGGGTTTTGCACCATGTGGTGGGGGGTTGTACTTCCCAGGAAGGATAGGTATGAGATCGTGGATCGGGTGACCGAAGACGCACATGGCTGGGGAGATTCTGGTGACAGGGTCAGGAGTCTTCCTGTACTAGAGGACTGCTTTCTGAACGGCCTCTGTGTCTAAGACTCCATTTGTCCCCTTATTGTTAGTAATCAGGTGTTTCATTGTTTTTACTCTGTTTTACGCTCTGCAATTGCTGTGTGGAAATACTTCCTCACGACAGTCAGTGGTGGACACCCCATTCTCTCAACAACACGCGTGTTTCGGTTGCCGTGAATTCTGGCCCACAGTCGCTGGCAAGTTCCTCAGGAATTCCGTATGTGACGAATGTACGGCGCAGGTTGTTAATTAGTCCTTTGGCACCACTGGTAGACTTTGATATAAGTGGCCAGTTTGAGTATCGGTCCATAATTACCAGGTAGTGGGCACCCTTGCGAGTGAAGTAGTCGGCACACATCGACTGGAATGGGTAAACAGGCAAGACGGGTGGGGTAGGGGAGGCGGATGGTTGGGAGGGGGCCATGCGGAGGTAATTCTCACAGTTATCTCTAGTTGCCTGTATGTCTGAGGTAATGCCTGGCTAGTACACTGATGCCTCTGCACGAGCAGTGATCATGGAAACACCCTGATGTGCCAAATGTAATGTGGATAGGACACCCTGGCGAAAGTACGTGGGGATGATAATACGATCTTTGAACAATTCGACACCATTGAAGGTGGTGAGCTCATTCGGTAGGTGGTAGTACGCATGGAGGTGTTGCGGCATGCCATCTATTCACGTCGGGAACCCATGTTCGATGAGCTCTGTGAGCGCGTGAAGGGCGGGATCGCTTGCTGCAGATTCCCGTATATGGTCCCTGATTACAGCGGGAAGGGAATTTAGGGCTCTGAGGTATGCGGGCTCTTCAATCGTGCATGTGTCACAATTCCTCATGCGTATGCCGGCAAGGATATCATTATGGACCGACGGTATGGAGTGATCACAGAATGATCCATTGTTGTCAGGGAGATACAGTTTTTCAGGGTTGGTGTTGCCTCTTGGATGACGTGAAATGGCGTCAGCTGCTTTGTTTCTCATTCTTTGCACATATACGATGCGGAAGTGGTAGTGCAGTGTCTTCTCCTTTAGGTTACACAGGCGGGGATTCGGGATGTCATCCAGGGATCGGTTTCCCAACACCTTTAATAGTGGCTTGTGATCTACCTCAATGACCAGGTTTGAGCAGCCGAGGACAAAGTAGCGTGATTTGTCAAGGGCATCGGCTACAGCCAGGGCTTCTCCTTCTATTGCAGCATACCTGGATTCGGCTGGGTGCGTGAAGCGACTCCCGACTATGGTCACCTTCCAACCGTGGCAGCAGCAGAATGGCTTGACTGTTGGGCATTGGCAATTTTTTTAGAACAGCCAGAACCCGATGCCCTCTTTAGACTTATCGGTCGCAAGGCATGTTGGCTTGGTTTTGTCAAAGATGCACACCCCGCTGGTAATTTCATCTACAACGGTCCATGTAAATGCCTTGTTGTGTTTCAGTAGCTAGCAGAATGTGAGCATGCATTTAGCCATAATGGAGGCATAAGACACTTGGTTTACTAGGCCAAACCACGATCGAGTGTCGGTAATGTTCTTCGGGCATGGGAAATCTGATATTGCCAGCGGGTATTTCGCACACAGGCGCACACTGTCCATTGATATGCTGAAGCCGGCGAATTCTGCCTTGCGACAGCTAAACAAAAATTTGTCGGGATTGAGGGTGATGCCGTTTCTCCCTCAGACGTCAAGCCAGGTAGCTGCCTGGTAGAAGCTTTCCTCAATAGTGTCGGCCCACAGTAATGTGTCATCTATGCATTTTGTCAAGTCACGGAAGTCAAATACTATCTCATAATATTGCTTTGAGTAGCCATCGCCAGACGCGGCATAGCCTTGTGGGGCGACACAGTATTGATATCTGCTCCAGGGTGTGATAAAGGTGGCCATGTGGCGGTCATCCTTGTGCAGTGGTACACTCTGGTATCCATTCCAGGCATCGAACACTGTTTTTAGTTTCCCCTGTGGGACACAACGGGCCTGATAAAAGGGCGATTGGGTGTGGTGTGTTTCGCGAGTGGCATGGGCATTGAGAGCCTGAAGGTCACCGTCCCTCTAGGCTTATCCATCTTCTTGGTGCAAACTACCATTCTGTGGCACCATGTCACCGGCTCTCCTACTGGCACTGGCTCGATAACTCTCATTTTGACATCTTAGTCCAGACCTGCTTTCACGGTTTCTTGCCAGTGTAACACTACTAGAATGGGGGTGTGATGGGGGACGGGCTTAGCATCTGAGTCGACCATCAAGTGCATCAGTAGATCCGCCATCATAGGAAGGGGCTGGTGGACGTACGTGTTGAATGTGCTAGAAGCAAAAAGTACTTTCAGGTATTGTTGAATGGCCTCCCTGTTACCTTCTGTGGGTGGCTTGGGGATAGATGTAGGTTTAGGTGGGGGCGCTGTGCGCAGAGGGCAATTGCATTGAGATGTCGCACCATTGTGACATGTATCATTTTCCGGTGTACAAATGTCTGTGGTTGCCGCATTGCACGACATCTAACCCAGTGTGGGGAAGTCCTTGGAGATTATGCCAAGATCGACGCAGGAGCTGCGTGACAAGAACACTTTGTCGGTCGAATCCGTGATGTACACTATTTGCCAAGATTTGGTTTCTGATCTCCGGTGTGTGTTCCAAAGAATCAGACAATGGCTGCCCCTAAGATACGAATATCTTGTTTATTCGCCGCCTTCATTCTCATCAAGACCTGGAGCAGGTCCGCGGTCGTCAGGCCCATCTGCTCGATAACGTTAACCCTGACCAGACAACTTTGGCAACCGGTGTCTGCCCTGGCAGGGAGAGTTGCAGGTCTTAAGCGCTTGACCGGTCTGAATCCAAGGGCGAGGTAGTCCCCTGCATGGATGCTTAGTCGGAGGTTTATAAACAGCTGCGGTTGGGAGTTCCTCCTGAGTCATCTGTCGCACATGTTGTCATACAGGTGGTGATCTAGTGCTAAGAACTGTTCACCGTCGATCGTTCGAATGTCTGACATGGCACACAAATCTACGAATACCGCTGTCTGTTCGTCGCATGTGTCTGTGTGAGCTGATTCGGCTACCAATTTACTCCGGCACATTTACTCTATGTGGTTATCGCAATTACATTTGTGCCACTTTCTAATGTAAGCCAGGCACTCGGTCTTCCTGATTCGCCAGGGCGCATTCTTGCCATGGCCCTTCTCACCTTCTCACTTGCATCCGTCTGACGTGCATCACACCTGTTTACCGTGTTTTGACGCTTGATGCGGCGATAGAAGCTGGTGACCGCCTCCGCACCATGACTGTGGGTGTCCAGCATCGGGACGCATACTGCTTACCAGACTCTTTTGCTTCGATAAGCCTAATTGTTTCCTCCAACGACATCTCCTGCTGCTCGTCGCTGAGTAGATCCAGCTGGATGTCGCACTGAGCACTGCCTCCTCCTATCCGCCTACCAGGCTCCTCCACGCGGCGCTGGTGAGTTCCTTGCGTAGGCTCTCCTCACAACATTCAAGGAGCTGTACTACAACATCATCGCCTTTGAGCCCGGTTCCCTTGCAGTATTCGCCCCAGCGAGTTAGGAAATAGTCCCACTCCCCGCTGGTGCCGGCCGCCGATATTGTTGGGCGCTTGAGTTTTTCAACCTTGGTGTTTGGCGGGTGGTATTGAGCGGCTGGCCACTGGGCATGAGTCGTTGTATGTGCGTTCAGGAACGCTACGGTAATTATGGGCTCTGTGGAAGCCTCAGTTCGGTAGGTGCATCCAGGCACTGGGCAACCAATGCTTTGTGCGGCCATTTTGCTGCTTACCACTGTGAATTACCTACTTGTGAATTACTGGCAGAGTGATTCACTTTAATCACTGTAAACTATATGGGTACTACTAACCTTTTGAGTACTTTTAGCTGAATTCACGTTTGCCACAGGTTTGCGGATTTGTTCATATCGTCGTGTAGAGACACAATTAGGTATATCTAGTAACAGACTTAACTTTAATACACAGCAACACTGTTCTTGACAATTTCCGGTTGCATTAGATGCAAGTCCATTCCAGTCCTTGGCTGGAATTAGTAATCATATTATCACTCAGCTCGTCGCATCACTTAAAATAATGTCTTTTAACAATGACTTCTCCCTCGGATAGTTTGTACATAAATAGGAATGATTTCCATTTGTATTTGGCATATAAAAAATGTACAAACGAGCTAGAAAGCTAGAAGCGATGGGAGTGCTCTACAATGCTCACAGTGTCACACACAAATAACGTTCATAAGTCAGGGTTCTCTAAAGACGACATTCCCCCTCCTTAATTATCAAGCTCTGTATTCAAATTGAATATCTCGGTAGCACATTTTTGTTCTCCAAACCGTGAGAGCAAATTCTGATATCTAAATTTCTAAGTACCTCAACCATAAGACTCTGAATACATCACCATAACTTTTAAAATTCTCGTCTCAATAATTCATACATCAACACAAAATCACTCCTTCTCTTCGGACTGCACCTTTTAGCCACAAAAAAACGTGTCTCTGTAGACTTACAATATATTCATCTATGGTCTCCTTAGATGGTGTGATATAACTTTGTCTCTCATATATATATATATATATATATATATATATATAAATATATCTACATAGGTAGTAGGTTGGCCAGGGCACCAGCTGCCCGTTGAGATACTACCACCTGAGAGGTATTGGATCCTTTGACTGGCCATACAGTAATGCAGTGGATCCCTCTCTCTAGTCACGGCTTATTTATTCTTTGCCTACACTTACACAGAATAGTCTGGCCTATTCTTTAAATATTCTCGTCTTTCCTCATACATCTGACAACAATGAGATACTTAGCACTTCTTCACCCAAGGGGTTAATTACTGAACTGCAATTTTTCAGTGTACTTTCCTCTTGGTAAGGGTAGAAGAGACTCTTCAGCTATGGTAAGCAGCTCTTCTAGGAGATGGACACTCCAAAATTAAACCATTGTTCTCTAGTCTTGGGTAGTGCCATAGCCTCTGTACCATGGTCTTCCACTGTCTTGGATTAGAGTTCTCTTGCTCGAGGGTACACTCGGGCACACTATTCTGCCTTATTTTTTTTCTTCCTCTTGTTTTTTTGAAATGGTGTGTTGGGCAGGCTTAATAGAAGGGCCATGGATGCCTGGTGGTTTATCAAGAGGTGTCTTTTCCTTTTTCTGATTTTTTCTTCTCAAAACCATCCTTACTGTCCTCCCTTCAGTTGAAGTGGCTATCCTGGAGGGTATTTAGCCTTGCATGGTGCATCGGCTCCTTCATGTTGACCAGTTTTTCCGACTTTTTACTATAGTCTATGGGTATCATCAATCACTTTTTTTATTATTCTGTACATATTGTTTTTGTTATAATTCTTGTTAATCTAGTATCTAAGTATGATGTCTCTTTTTTTATTTCTAGTAATTCTTATGCTGTCTTGAGACATTGAGTGAAATCCAGGACCAGTACGTCCTAGATATCGTCAATGTCGTCTTCTGTATTGCAATATTCGTGGTCTTCATGCAAATATCCAAGACATTACAGTTGCGTCCAAACAGTATGATATTTTTTTTGTGCTCAGAAACTTTGGTTTCTAATATGAGGCACTCATCTGAGCTCCTTATAACTGGTTTTAAGAAGCCAATAATGCTGAAACGTGATGCCATTCCTAGGGCCAGGGGAATGGCAGTGGATATTAGGACCGAGTACCCTGTTTCTCATAAGTCCTGCTATCAATGTGGATGTCATGAGATTCAGGTAATAAAAGTTTGTGGCAGGCATAACAACTTTTATTTGTGTTCGATCTATCGGAATCCAGACATGGATGATTCTATCTTCGATTGTCTTCATACCATTATGGCTAATATACAAGAAGATGATAGAAAGGCTTCTTTTGTCTTTGTTGGTGATTTTAATGCTCACCATAGGGAGTGGTTAAGTTCTATCTCTCCTACCGATCGCCATGGCTTAAGAGCTTTAGACTTTGACTCTGAATCAGCTGTGAGCAAATCATAAATGAAGCTACTCACAGGTCTGGTAATTGCTTGGACCTCGTATACACTGACTCCGCTGTCTTTATAACTAGTACGGTTGGTTCTCCAGTCGAGACTTCTGATCATGCCTTGATTTCATTATTAGTGAAGACTGAGCAGCCTGTCCCTGATGTATCATATTCCTGTAAAATTTATATGAAATCCCAAGCAGACTGGAATGGGATTTTGAATGATCTTTTTTGCTTGAATTGGTCAAAATTATATAATAGTGTAGATCCTGTTTTCCCTTTGAATGAAAATCTAGTCAACATAATTAATAGGCGTATCCCTTCTCGTGTGCTAAGGTACCGAATGGAGGACAAGCCGTGGATCAATGATGATTGTAGACGTGCTTACTTGGAGAAGCAGGAGGCCTATCACCTTTGGAAGGGTAACAGATCAGATTTGACCTGGAACAACTATACTCAATTTCGAGCTTTTGCTCAGAGAGTTTATGCCTCAACTGGAAAGGAGTAGAATTTAATCATAAAAGAAACCCTCTCTGGTACAACTCAGGAACATAAATGGTGTTCTACCCTTAAATCTGTACTCTTTGGTGTGGATGCAACAGTTCCTCTTTTACTTGAACCAGGTGGCTCAGTCACTCACTGTCCAAAGGAAAAGGCAACTCTTTTGGCTGATGTTTTAACAGTAAACAGAGTAATGAAAAAACTTGAACTTCCTCATTCCTGTTTTCCTGAGGCTAAACTAACTAGTTTAGCTTTTCGATCCCGTGAGATTAAAGCTCTGTTGATGGACCTTGATGCTTATGGAGGTTTAGACCCAAATGGTATTTTTCCTTTGTTTTTTATAAAGACAGCAGATTTCTTAGCTCCAAAGTTATCTGTTATTTTGCGCAAGTTAGCAAGAAGAGGAGGTTTTAGCACTTGTTGGAGAGTTGGTAATGCTACTCCTCTATGTAAATGTGTTTGTGGTAGCTCAAGTCCCAATGATTACCGCCCAATTTCCATAACTCCCATATTATCTAAAGTTTTTGAATGTCTTCTAGCAAAACGTCTTAATAGGTTTGCTGAAGGTAAACATCTATTCCCTAGTTTGCAATTTGGTTTTCGTAAAGACCTTGAAACATGTGATGCCCTTCTTACAATCTCCAATGCAGTACAGAAATTCTTTGATTGTGGTCGGGAAGTTCGTATGATTGGCTTTGATTATAGTGCTTCCTTTGACCGTGTTAATCATGAGGCCCTTGTTTTCAAACTGAAACAGTTGGGAGTGGGTGGGCCGTTTCTTAGCATTATTATTGATTTTTTAAGTAGTGGATCTCAAAGAGTTGTTGTTGATGGGTATATAGTAAGTATAGGAATGTGATATCCGGTCTTCCACAGGGTAATGTTCTTGGCCCATTACTTTTCATACTATACACACATGACATGTGGTCTGGCCTAGAAAATAAGCTTATTGCACATGCAGATGATGCTACTCTCTTTGCATCAATTCCATCCCCTGAATGTAGACCTGGGGTTGGTGAATCCCTTAATAGAGATTTAGCTAAAATTAGTGCATGGTGCAAATTATGGGGTATGAAGTTGAATCCTAACAAAACTCAAAGTATGATTGTAAGTAGGTCAAGGACGGTGGCTCCTCAACATCCGGATCTCAGTATTGATAATGTTTCTTTAAATTTGTATGACACTTTCAAAATTTTAGGTGTGATTCTCGACAGCAAATTTACTTTTGAGAAACATATAAAGTCTGTGTCTTCTTCAATTGCACCCAAAATTGGCTTATTGAGAAAGTCTTTCAAGATATTCGGTGATCAATCTATTCTGAAGAAGTGTTTTAATTCTTTTATTCTACCTTGTTTTGAGTATTGTTCTCCTGTCTGGTGTTCAGCTGCTGATTCTCATCTTAATTTGATGGACAGAAATTTACGGCCTATTAAATTTCTTATTCCTGATCTAGATATTAATCTCTGGCACCGTCATTCAATTAGTTAATAATGCATGTTGCATAAGATTTTTCATAACTCTGACCATCCTTTACATTCAGATCTCCCTGGACAATTCTATCATGTTCATAATACTAGGAAGGCAGTTAAGTCTAATAGCCAGGCCTTTTCCATCATAAGACTCAATACTACGCAGTACTCTAGAAGTTTTATTCCAGCTGTTACCAAGTTGTGGATTGATCTTCCTAATCGGGTTGTTGAATCAGTAGAATCTCAAAAGTTCAAGGTTGGAGCAAATGCTTTTTTGTTGACCAGGCAGACATGAGTCTTTTTATAGTTTATATATGACATATTTGTTTTTGACGTTGTTAATAGTTTATATATGACATATCTCTTTTGACATTACTTTTTGTTTATGAATGATTTGTTGTTAATTTGTTCTCTTCAGTTATTTATTTCCTTATTTCCTTTCCTCACTGGACTATT
>NC_090729.1:10523486-10533486 GCF_036898095.1 Palaemon carinicauda
AATTATAAGATGAGTAATTAGCACTTAAAATTAAATATTTTAAGAACAGTAACACCACTGATATACATTTTTCATACATAAACTATAAAAACTTTAGGAAACAAGAGGAAGAACAATAAGATAGAGAACTGTACCCCCAAAGACAGTGGAAGAACATGGTACGAGTCTATGGCACTACCCAAGACTAGAGAGCATTGGTTTGATTTTGGAGTATCCTTCTCCTAGAAGAGCTAAAGAGTCTCTTCTACCCTTATCAAAAGGAAAGTTGCTAGTAAACAAGTACAGTGAAGTAATTAACCCCTTTAGTGAAGATGGATTGTTTGGTAAGCTCAGTGTTGTGCGGTGTGTGAGGACAATTGAGAATATGTAAAGAATAAGCCAGACTATTCGATGTATGTGTATACAAGTGGAAAATGAGCCAAAACTAGAGAGAAAGGTGTGATGTAGTACTGTCTGGACAGTCAAAGATCTCTTGTGGTAGTTTCTGGAAGAGTGACTGGTGCCATTGCCAACTTACTATCAAAGAAGGATACAGGTTTTGGAGAACGAGATATTAAATCTTAAAAATGGTGTAATATCCTCAATTCAGGATCTCCCTGAACCAGTCATTTTCATGTAGGTGTCGTTCAGTCTGAAAATATTACCGAAATTTTTATTAAATTTTTTAAATCAAATAATTTTCTTCATAAAAAGCAACGGCTGTTTTCTAGCTTTCAGTTTCATTATTGTATTTAATTATCTCATTCATTTCGTAACTGTACTATAGATAACATTTCCAATATTTTAACTGTTTCAACTAGTTTATTTTATCATTTTGTCTGTATTCAAAAGTACTTTGCTAAATCCAGAATGGTATCATAAATTTTATGAATATTGTGAATTTCGGCTGTTAAAACTCTTTTAATGAATTTAGTTATTTTATGGTCAATAATTAGGATACCAGTCGTTCTACTGTTTTATTGTCTGTAGATCTAACAGAAATACCAAGAAATAAATATATTGATCATTAGGGACAGAGTAATCTAGAAAAGGCAATATAATCCCTGCATATCTAAATTTTGAGATTCAATAATAAAATACTTAACAATTGAAAAAAATGCCTTTTGTTCCATTAATTCAAACATATTTTCCTCTGGTTTTATTCAATTCAAATGATACCATTTAAAAGAGAAGAGGTGGTATGCTAACTTATAATGTTGCCTCTCAAACTACCTTAGCGAAACATTAGCAAGCCATCGATACTATTTTTCCATAATTGGTAAAGATGAAACGAATACGTTTAAGATATTCAGTTTTTCTTAATTACATGAATTGACCATTAAAGATTTTTTATCTTTTTGTGCTCAAAGTTAGCAGTAATTATTATATTTAGATATTGTGGCTTAGTTTGTAGCATTGAATACGTATTCTTCCTAGTCCAAAGTCGAAAATATTAAATTTTCTGTAACATTAAACCTAGATATATCTTAGTCTATCTACTATACAGTTTATCGTCTAGCCTCTTAAAAACTCTTGACGAATAATTAACTTTACCCCCTTAGAATACGTCTCTCCAAATAGAACAGTCAAAAATTATGATGCAAAGTAATAGTTTTTAAATAAACTCTTGGAAAATATCTATTGCAAATAACTGAATGCGACCGTAGAGGATAATATACTTACTGAAGTTTATTTAAAAATACATAAGTCTATCACTAATATCTTTATACTTAATTTAGCAATATATTTTTCTTTTCCCATATAACCGAGTATTTTTAATGATAAAATTATAATTGTTAAAAATAGGCTGATAAAAAAAAAAATTATGTATTTGACAAAAATGATTATATGTTTTAAAAGAGGTTATTAAGTTCACTTAGAAAATAGCAAAACAATCTGTAAGGTAATTTCAATGTATAATGTGAGCAAACTAGTGAAACATTGAAAATTACAGAAATTTGTCATATAACTAATCATGCAGTTTCCAAACGTAAATGAAGTTTGGATTTGAAATTGAAATTCGTTCACCGTTGGACATCAAACACCTTCATTAGCTTCTTCCTTTTTATTTCTTTTTCATCGCAAAGGAAACGGGCGTTAAGAAGGATCCAGCCTGCCCTAATGAATATCTCTTGATTCCATGATGAGTTGCACTCACTATAGAAACATTAAGAAATTATTTGGTAGGATCTTTATCAAAAAGGATTCATATGAAATTCTCGATAGCTCATGGAGACTGATATAAATAAATAACAGATATATATATATATATATATATATATATATATATATATATATATATATATATATATATATATATATCATATATATATATATATATATATATATATATATATATATATATATATATATATATATATATATATATATATATATATATATATATATATATATATATTTGGGCTCATGCCATGTCGTCCTGATGGAAGTTTTTCATTAGTAGCTTCCTCGGTATATTTGACTACAGTGATATATTCCCTTAAAATTTAAAAAGGGATATCGCGTATATCAGAGGATATATTCTTGACGTGTCTCATAGCTATATACACCCCGAATAGCGTTTTCGCTTCAAGCGGGAAAAAGTGGCAAGAATATAGGAGAGTCGTTAAAGAGGCAATGCTCTCGACACTCCTACTGTACTGTAAATAGTGTGCCGAATCGCCACCGCGACGCGCCCACAAGCCATTCTTTCATTTTTAGCTTTGCTGACTGGTGTTATCCCGTGTTATCTCTCGCTATTTTGGAAGTATTTCATCGCTATGATGTCTTCACTAGCCTCATCAGCTTCTGGAAAGTTAAGTAATATCTTTGGATTGTGTAAATGTAAGCTCTTGCCAGTTTTACTCTTCGATTGAGATCGTAATTAATGTAACAAGAGCTGTTGCCAGCCGGATGGCGTCATGGACGCACTCGTTCTTCTTGTTCATTTAGTTAGCAAGAATGATTTCCAGGCATTTTTTCGCTTTAATAACTTTAGCTATTTAGATATTTAGCTGGGGAATTTTATATTATGTCAATGTCGTTGTGGATTTGGCTATTTATGATCGAGCCTCACGAGTCCTAGGCTTCCTAGCCTAGGCACCTACACACTTCATGCATGATATAACCTTCCTGGTAAAGTTTTTTTGAAGCTCAGGCAGTATTTTATACAATTAGGATATTACTGCTTAACATTTTCCTCTTCCAAGATAGTATACAAGAGAGTTTTGGTGAACGATTCTCTATGCTCCTAGACTTAATAGCCTAGGGGCTTTAGTATACTTTCTTACATGTCCCTTATTGCTCTTGTATTGTCTTTTAAGGCGAGACTGACACCTCCTATACCTTTTAAGTCGATACTATCTATAACGAGATCTAAGAGCAATTCCCCTTCCCTTTGATCAGCTTAGGCTATCCTCAGTTAACTTTGCTGTGAACTGTGTTCTGGCAAAATTTACTGGGGTGTTTCGTCTCTTTCTCTTAGCCACTGACACGATTTTGAGCTGGGAACGGGAAATCAGAGTAAAGTCTGTGTTAGGCATCCTACTGTCTTGGTGAAATAGCTTCCCGAGTCAGGTTAGGTTGCCGTTCAGAAGGCTAGTCCTCCCTAGGTCATACTGGAGGTTCTTGTATATCAATTTCCTCCTTCCTCGGTCTGGCAGACAGACCTGTACTAGTAGATCTTAGTATGAAGAAATGATTTCTTCCTTACTTAAGATCTCTGGTACGAGATTCTGTTCTCTAGTGAGATTGTGTCTTATGGCCGCTTTCTCACTTAACTAACCTAACCTGGGGAAATGATTTCTCCTGCTTGAGGTTACTTTATGAGATCAGAATCCTTCAAGTTAGGTAATGTTCTAGGGTTTTACCTTACTTATAGGACTTTTACCCCTTCCCCACTGTCTCTTTTGTGTTGGATGAACCATCACCCTTCTGGCCGTTGTTCTACATTTGACCATATGGGTAATCTATAGAATTGGCCTGAGGTTCCAAGTCTGCTGCCGGCAGGGCCGGATGCCGGCATGTACCCTCATATCTTTGAGTGTGCTCTCCAGTCCTCCCTTGGACTGCCTTCCATACCCCATATGAATGGGATATGGTTGAGTTGAAGCCAGAATATAATTCCTCTTTCCACTTGCACCCTCTTTTGGGATGTGGGCCGGCAAGGCTGAGTCTTTGCCGTTCCACATCCTCTAATTCTCTTGGCCTCTCCTAATACTAGGCCGGCTGCCGACAGCTAGTAGCTGTCGTTGGCCATGTTGGGTGTCTGTCGGCCGGCAGTTACTCTGCCGCCACTTGCCGGGGGTGTCGCTGATCGATAACCCAACGAAAATGAACATACTCTGACCGGCTGCCGGTGACTGAGTTGTCGGCCGGCTGCCGGCAACTGAGTTGTCGGCCGGCTGCCGGCAACTGAGTTGTCGGCCGGCTGCCGGCAACTGAGTTGTCGGCCGGCTGCCGGCAACTGAGTTGTCGGCCGGCTGCCGGCAACTGAGTTGTCGGCCGGCAGCCGGCCACTCAAAATTCATATAGTTGCCGCTGGCTTGCCGCCGGGTCCTACTTGATAGAGGGATTCTTCGGCTGCCGGCGGGTAGAGCGGCAACTGCCGACCTGCCGCCCACTACTTTGAAGACAGTATCTGTTTCAAATAGCCATGAATAGGCCCGGCATATGTCTGCTAGTCCGTCATATGCCGGCAGGTCCGGCATATGCAGGAAAGTCCGGCATATGTCGGTAGGCCCGGCATGTGCCGGCGGGCCTGGCAGATGCCGGGAAGTCCGGCAATGCTGGCAACATGCTGCCGCTAGTCATTGCTGTAGCCCAAAAGTTTTCCAACCTACAAGTGGTTTATGGGCAGCGAATTGTGACACCATCACTTTTTGGGAGTGACTCTCCCTACCAATTAATGGTTATTACCCATTAATTTAATCCCCTATATTGAACATGGAATATTGTGTTAAGAAGACACCTTACAGTATATCCAAGGATATTATCTTCCCCTTGAATTCATTATGAATCTATAGTTCAATATTGGAGGAGGTCATAGCAATGGTCTGGACAAGAAACACATGTAGGTGTGTTTCCTACTTTCTAGATTACTCTATCCAAGCTAATATTGATTAAATATTAATTAAATATTAAATAAAATATGTATACTGAAATCTGAAAATTTTACCGAATACTTATAGCTTTTGTTTCTTTACACGAGGAGCATCCCATGTGCCACAACAACTTTTGCATGGTCTGTAGTAAGACCCTCTACGGACATGGCATGTGCAGGGCCCATGCTCGCTGCACAGTCACCAAAGGGGCTCTCAAGTACTGGGACCCACAGGTATGTACCGTTTGTGACAAACTGATTAAAGAGGCTTTTGATGATCAAAAGTGTACTGAGTCTAGGGATGCAGCAAGGGACACGCTGCGAAAATGGGTCAGGGGTTTTCAGAAGAACACCTCTGGCCATACATTCCTAATGAGAGGATGAGGGATTTTCTCTTCCCTAATGCATCTGTGGATGCAATTGTTCCTCAGGCTGAAACTGAGATCCCCTTAGTTCACATTCCGGTAGAACCTGACGTCTCGGATGCCTTACAGAGCAACCAATTAGAGGACAATATGTCTTTTGTCTTGGAGGAGACTGAGAACAATCTGCTAGTAGATGTACTGGAGCTGGAGGATGAGATACCTCCTGAGACTGAAGTCGAGAAAACTGAAACGATTTCGTTATCGTCTGCAGCGGTGACTGAACCGACGACTTTGACTTCTTCCACCGCACCCTAGTTGGATTCCATTACAAGTACGCTACACTCGCGACTTTCCATGGTGCAGGACATTCAGAAGAAATTGTCCGAGAAAGAAGCATCTTTCCAGACGGAGATTCATCAGTTAGTTGCGTCACGTTTAGCCCCGAAGAAGTTAAACATCAAGGACCTCCCCGCCTTCTCTGACGTTAACCCATGGAGGTACGCAGAGCATATGCCTATGTCGGGGGCGGAAAGATCTTCCTCTCAGAGAAACTGGGAACAGTTCCAGTAGAGAAAATCGAATTTTGGCCTAGTAAAGGGGCCTATCTGGATTGCTATATCCGTCCAAAGACGGAACCAGCATCCAAGGAGGAAACAGAGCCGAAGAAGACGATTGTCCTTGAACTATCTAAGGCACAGGCCTTATATACAACCCCCTTGAAAGAGAGGGCCTTTACTAGTCCCAAGGTGCCGGCTCTCAGCAAAAAGCACCCATCCTTTATTGCTGACCCCAAACATTCCTTCCCCTTTATGGACAAAGGGTTTAAGGTAGCCTTAAAGGCAGTTGAGGCAGGGAAACCTTGCCCTTCACTTGACGAGTGTAGACCATTTTCCCTCGCCTTCCCTTCAGACGATAAGGATTGGAAGGATATCCATAACATCTTCACAGTGGGGAAGCTAGAGGCAGATATCGCTGGACGATAGTTCAACGAAGATCTCCCGAAGCTGTCAGAGTTTCTCCTGCGCAGGGAACAGGAGACTAAGGAACGTCTCACTGCTTCCATGTCTCTGCACACTAGCTTAAAGACTATGGTAAGCATCCCAGACACCCCAGATATGTACATGGTCTTTGCCAAATCTCATTTGGCAACAGTCACCAAGGATTTGTACAATTTTATTAAAGCCTGAAGGGCTTGTAGGGAGTTTGTGTTCGCTTCTGCTACAGTGAAGCACGAACCAAGGAAGCTGATAGCTTCCAATATCTGAGGAAAAGAACTCTTCCCAATTGAAGTGGTCAAAGAGGTTGTAGATAAAGCCGCTTGTGAGAATAGGAATCTCCTCTCCAAATGAAGCTTGTCCTCTAAAAGGAAATTTTCCGCTGATGAGGGTCCCCAGCCGAAGAACAAGTCAAAACGACCAAGAGTTCATTCTCAGCCAAAGCAACAACAACAGCTTCCCATGGCAAGATGCCGCAGACGGTGGTACAACCAACTACCACCTTTCAACTGGTGCCCCAAACGCTGGTGACCCAGTCGCCCATGTTCACCCCAGTATTTGAAAGGCAATCAACTACCTTTAAGCCGAAGTCTTGAGGTTCCCTTTGAGGATCCTCTAGACGCCCCTTCAGAGGTAGGGGCAACAAAGGTGGATGTGGCCAAGGAGGCAAGTCCTCCAACCAGCACTCCAAGTGAGATGCTGCCGGTAGGAGGGAGACTTCTCCACTTCCGGGATCGTTGGACCTTCGATCTCTGGGCCCATAGCCTAATCAAGAAATTCTTCCAACACTCAACCCCCGTACTGGAAGAATATGTTCAGGAACTCTTGAACAAAAGAGTTATACGGAAGGCAAAGTCCATCAGATTTCAAGGAAGGCTATTTTGTGTTCCGAAGTAGGATTCGGAAGAGCTTAGAGTCATTCTGGACTTATCTCAACTCAACAAGTTCATAATGAACCACAAGTTCAGAATGTTGACGCTTCAGCACATAAGGACCCATTTGCCCAAACGGGCATTCACATTCTCTATAGACATGACGGATGCATACTGGCATGTTCCAATCAACCGTCAAGTTTCCCCCTACCTAGGGTTCAAACTACAGAAAAGAAAGTACGTTTTCAGAGCCATGCCCTTCTGCCTAAACATAGCCCCAAGGGTATTCACAAAGCTTGCGAATGCAGTCATTCATCAACTACACCTGAAAGGAATCCAGGTGGTAGCCTACCTGGACGATTGGCTGGTGTGGGCAGCATCCGAGGAAGAAGAATGCATGCAAGCTTCCCAGGAAGTAATCCAGTTCCTGGAACACTTAGGATTCAAGATCAACTTGAAAAAGTCTCGGCTTTCTCCAGCTCAAAAGTTCCAGTGGCTGGGTGTCCACTGGGACCTACAGTCATACGGCCTTTCCATTCCATCAAAGAAGAAAAAAGAGATAGCAGGATCTGTCAAAAGACTCCTTCAATCCAACAAGATATCAAGAAGGCAACAGGAGAGAGTGTTGGGATCCCTCCAGTTTGCCTCAGTGACATATCCAGTATTGAGAGCACAATCAAAAGATGCATCAGGAGTTTGGAGAAAATACGCATCATATGCTCGAAGAGATCTACAAAGACCGATACCAAATCGTCTGCAATCACTACTCAAGCCATGGTCGGAGGCCAAGAACCTAAGAAACAAGGTACTCTTGAATCCACGTCCTCCAGCAGTCACCGTTCATACCGATCCCTCGAAGGAGGGGTGGGAAGGTCATTCTCATCATCAGAAAGTCCAAGGAACCTGGTCTCCCCTCATCAAGTCCTTCCACATCAATTTTCTGGAAGCCATGGCAGTTTTTCTATCTCTGAAAAAGCTGAAACTTCGCTGCTCAATCCACATCCGTTTGGTTCTAGACAGCGAAGTAGTAATGAGATGCCTAAATCGACAAGGCTCGAGATCGCCTCACATAAATCAAGTGATATTGGCTATCCTTCGTCTAGCCAGGAAGAAGAGATGGCACTTGTCAGCAGTCCACCTTCAAGGGTTCCGCAATGTGACGGCAGACGCTCTATTCAAGGTCAACCCGATAGAGTCCGAATGGTCTCTAGACCCAAGATCATTCTCTTTCATATTACGCAAAGTCCCAGGACTGCAGATAGACCTCTTCGCAACGAGCGACAACAAGAAGCTACCCCGGTATGTAGCACTGTACGAGGACCCTCTAGCGGAAGCGATAGATGCAATGTCCATAAATTGGAACAGATGGTCCAAGATCTACCTGTTCCCTCCAACCAACCTTCTGTTGAAAGTCCTTGACAACAATAGTGGCCCACAAGTGGCCAAACAGCATTTGGTTCCCTCTGATAACAGAACTATGCCTGAAGCTGATCTCTTTGCTGGAACCAGTTCTGACTCAGCAAGTGCGGAAATTGACTGTCTCCGCTTCATCAGAGAAAACCCAGAACCTTCATCTCATGATTTTCTTGCCCTAGCGGTCAAGAAACGGTTTGGGATTTCTAGAGACAGTATTAACTTCTTAAAAGAATATAAGTCAAAGTCAACAAGAAGAAAATATGAGTCTTCCTGGAAGAAATGGGTGGCCTTTGTCAAGGCGAAGAATCCTGAAGAGATTTCTACGGATTTCTGCTTGTCCTTCATCCATCTGCATGAACAAGGTTTAACAGCTAGTACGAATAATACATGTAAATCTGCCCTAGCCAGACCAATACTTCCAGGTAGACTACTCTAATGAAATCTTCAGCAAGATTCCTAAAGCCTGTGCTAAACTTCGGCCTACAGCTCCTTTAAAGCCTATTTCATGGTCTTTGGATAAAGTTCTTCACTTAGCATCAACCCTGAACAATGAAGATTCCTCGCTGAAAGACTTCACTCAAAAGGTGATACTCTTATTTGCACTAGCCTCAGGAGCCAGAGTTGCCGAAATAGTGGCCCTCTCGAGGGATGATGGCTACATTCAGTTCACTGACAGCGGAGAACTGAACCTCTTTCCGGACCCATCGTTTCTCGCCAAGAACAAGCTGCCCACTAAGAGATGGGGTCCCTGGAGAATCTGCCCTCTGAAGGAAGAAGCATCCCTCTGCTCAGTGGAATGCTTAAAGGTCTATCTACGTAGAACTTCAGACTTCAAAGGAGGTCAGCTTTTCAGGGGAGAGACTTCTGGTTCAACGTTATCCTTGAAACAGATAAGGGCAAGAATCACCCATTTTATACGCAGAGCGGATCCAGACAGTACACCTGCAGGTCATGATCCAAGAAAAGTTACTTCGTCTCTGAATTTCTTTCAGACAATGTCGCTTCAACGCCTGCGTACTTACACTGGTTGGAAGTCTTCCAGAGTTTTTTTCAAGCACTACGCGAAGCAATTAAAAGAAATAAAATTTCTTGTGGTAGCGGCAGGCAGTGTTATAAAACCTGCCGCTTGATTACTGCGAAGAACAGTGCATTAATTGGGACTTTTAGTGAAGGGTGTACATGATAGACTTTAAGGTATATCATGTTGAGTATTGTGTTTAGGAAGACACTATAGACTGTTCTATCTATACAGGTGACATCAAGCACAATAAG
>NC_090729.1:10550986-10560986 GCF_036898095.1 Palaemon carinicauda
ATGTCATACTTCCCAATGACACCTTCTACCTCTCCAGAGCCCGCTCTAGCATTTAAGTCACCCATGACTACTACATAATTCCTTCTACCCAGTTCTTCTACACACCTAGTTAATTCATTCCAGAACTCATTCCGCTCTCCTTCACTTTTCTCACTACCTGGCCCATATACACTGACAAACGCCCAACATTCCCTACCCAACCTAACCCTTACCCACATTAACCTATATCATATCTCCTTCCAATCCACTACGTTACCTGTCATCCATTCACTCAGCAATAAAGCCAAACCCTCTCTCCCTCTTCCCCTTTCTATCCCAGACACTCTACCCGACATTTCATCGAACATCACTTCATCATTTCCTTTCATCTTTGTCTCAAACAAGGCCAATACATCCATCCTTCTATTTCTAAACATACTTCCAATCTCACATCTTTTACTCTCTATCGTACTACATCCATTCACATTCAAACACCCCCAAACTAGAGTGCGGGGAGCAGTCACTCTCCCCCCAGCTCCATCTCTTTGTTGACGTCTCGCAGGATTTTATACAGGAGAGGGGGTTCCCAGCCCCCTCCTCCCGTCCCTTTTAGTAGCCTCTTACGACACACAGGGATAACGTTGGTGCTATTTTAATTGTTTTTATGCACCTGTGGCCACAGGTGGCATGTATATATATATATATATATATATATATATATATATATATATATATATATATATATATATATATATATAGATATATATATATATATATATATATATATATGTATGTATAAATATACATATATATATATATATATATATATATATATATATATATATATATATATATATATATATATATATATATATATATATATGTATATATATATATATATATATATATATATATATATATATATATATATATATATATATATATATATATATATATATATATATATATGTATATATATATATATATATATATATATATATATATATATATATATATACATATATATATATATATATATATTTGTATATATATATATATATATATATATATATATATATATATATATATATATATATATATATATATATATATATGAAATGGATTTTGAGCGAAGCGAAAAATTTATTCTTGGGTGAGATAGTCATGACGTCCTGATGGAAGGTTCCTTCAGTAGCTTCCTAGGGTATATTCAACTACAGTGGATATTCCCAGAGAATTAAACTAAAGGTTATCACAGAATTCTAACTTCTGGTGCGTCTACCCTAAAGGTTTCCCTCTATGATATCGTATATTAACAGGGGACGTATGTATTAACACACCACATAGCTATCTGCACCCCATATAGAGTTAACACTTCGATATGGAAAGGTGGAGAATAACTGGGGAGCCGTTCCACAGTTACACTCACCCGTGGCTGCTTTTGGTACTCGAGACGTAAACAAACGGGCGCCATTGCTAAATGACGTCACGTCCGTCCTCATCCTGAGGCCAGCTTCTTACATTTAATACCCATGATACAGCAGGACAGGGCGGGGCCTGAAAGGCTAGACTAGAATAGACGGGAGGGTCCATCAGGGCGTCATGGCTATCTCACCCAAAAATAGATTCTTCGCTTCGCTCAAAATCCGTTTTTTTGGTCTCAAGCCATGGCGTCCTGATGGAAGTGTACCAGAGAATTAATGTATCATGGAAGTTTTCCCCTTTTTTATGCAAGTGCCAAGGGCTTCGAATAGAGGTATGTAACATGTCCTTACTAGCGGTTCCGTGAAGAACCAGCTTCCTGCCCCCCTGGTAGAGAAGTCCTGGTGGACCATACTAATATCTCGAAGCGATCATTGAAGAGCTGCTCACCCTGCGGAGAGTTCGTGCAGGACTCGGAGACAAGACATAAGGTTAATATTTGGGTAGGAATATAATCAAGCATAGGTAAGTGATTAACATTTACTACACTCCCTGGAGGAGAGATCAATCTGGTCTCGAACGCAGGACGAAGATAAATATTCAGGTAGGAATATTATCAAAACATGAGTGAGTATATAATACAAGTATATCTCTATTATTCTTTTCTTTCAGAAGTAAAGGAGAAAATGAAACTATGACAATGGCATATTTCATAATAAATAATAGGATCGTAGAGAGACGCACATATAATAAAATAGACATTTTATTTCAAAGATTGCAGATTTTTGTTATAACAATTGCAATAATAAATGTAAAGTTTATTTACAATAATAAAGAATAATGCACATAAAAAATAAAGACTTCAATCTTGAATCTGAAAAGAAATTTCGCTTTTAAAAACACAAGTTCCAGAGGACCGTCATTCTTTTTCAAAGAAAAACACATCATGCCCTAGAGCATGTGGCACTCATGTAAAGTCTATGACATTTCACCATGGAAAGAACAGTCTATTAGAAACACTAAGTGTCCATGAAATCACTATGTATCACAAAAGGGTCAACCCAGGCACCGGTAGAGTTAAAGTCCCAAGTAACTCACTGTTCTATGCAGAGTTAAACGGCAGGTTTCATAACACTACCTGCGGCTACCATGAAATGTTTAACTCCATGCACTTGCTTCGCGTAATGCTTGAAGAAAACGCGCGACGATTTCCATCCTGTGAAGCTCTTGAGGCTTTCGAAATACATGCTCTGGAAGAAGTTCAGAGAAGACGTGACTTTTCTAGGATCATGACCTGTGGGTTTACTGTCATGATCCGCTCTGCGAATGAAGTAGGTGATTTTTCCTCTTAGTTGTTTCAGTGACAAGTCACTACCCGATGCTTCTCCTTTGAAAAGTTGTCCTCCACCGAAGTCTGAAGTTCTTTGAAGATAGACCTTAAGACTCTCCACTGGGCAAAGAGAGACACCTTCCTTCAGGGGGCAGATTCTCCAAGGGCCCCATCTCTTGGTGGGTAGTTTATTCTTAGCGAGAAACGTCGGATCAGGGGAGAGGGCAAGTTCTCCTGTATCTGCGAACAGGATATGACCCTCTTCTCTTGATAATGCCACTATTTCACTGACTCGGGCTCCCGAGGCGAGAGCAAAAAGGAAGATAACTTTTTGAGTAAAGTCTTTTAGAGGGGACGAATCGTTGTCCAGGGTAGAGGCAAAATGGAGCACCTTGTCCAGGGACCAGGTTTTGGCGGAGGTGCTTGGCGTAGTCTAGCGCATGCCTTTGGTAATTTATTGAAGATATCGCTGGACAGATCAATCTGGAAGGCGTACAGGAATGGTCTAGTCGAAGCCGATTTGCAGGACGAAATCATGTTGGCTGCTAAGCCTTGCCCATGAAGGTGAATGAGGAAGGACATGCAAAAATCAATGGTGATTTCCGTAGGATTTTTTGTCTTGACGAACGAGACCCACTTTCTCCAGGAAGATTCGTATTGCCGTCATGTGGATTCAGTCTTGTATTCCTTGAGGAAGTCTAGACTTGTCTTCGAGATTCCAAACCTTTTCTTTGGGGCTAAGGAGAGAAAATCATGAGATGAAGGTCCCTGACTTTCAGTGATGAAGCGAAGACAGTAGACTTCTGTACTTGTTGGGAGAGAACTGGGCCCGCTAGGGGAATCAGCGTGGGCTGTAGCTCCAGGACTAGAGGGTACCAATTGCTCTAGGGCCACTTGGGAGCCACTAGGGCCACTGTCCCCTTGAAGGTTCTCAGTTTGGAGAGGACTTTCAGCAGATGGTTGGGAGGGGGGAACAGGTATATCATGGACCATCTGTTCCAATCCAGTGACATGGCATCCACTGCTTCTGCCTTGGGGTCCTCGTACGGGGCCACATATCGAGGAAGTTGATTGTTGTCGCTCGTCGCGAAGAGATCGATCTGAAGTTCCGGGACTTGGTGAGAGATGAAGGAGAAGGACCTTGCGTCCAGAGACCATTCCGACTCTATTGGGCCTTTCCTTGATAGAGCGTCCGCAGTCACCTTGCGGAATCCTTGTAGGTGAACTACAGACAGGTGCCATTTCTTCTTTTCTGCCAAATGAAAGATCGGAAGAAGTACCTGATTTATCTGGGGTGATCTCGAGCCCTGACGATTGAGACATCTGACTACCACCGAGTTGTACAGAGTCAGACGAATGTGGATCGAGGGAGGCAGGGAGAGTTTCTTCAGAGTGAGAAGAACCGCCATGGCCTCCAAGATGTTGATGTGAAACATCTTGAATAGGGGAGACCATGTTCCTTGAACCTGTTGTTGGTGGGAGTGACCTCACCAACCCTCCAGTGAAGCGTCTGTGTGGATGTTGATCGATGGAGGCAGGTGTTGAAGAGGAATGGACCTTTTCAGGGCCTTTGCTTCCGACCACGGCTTTAAAAGTGAGCGAAGTCTGTTTGGAAGCCGTCTCTTGAGGTCTCTTCGAGCGATGGATGCGAAACGTCTTCACACTCCCGCGGCATCCTTTAGCTGTGCGCAAAGCACTGGGTTTGTCACAGAAGCGAACTGTAGAGAGCCGAGAACTTGTTCCTGCTGTCGTCTTGAGATCCGTTTGGGTTTTAGAAGTCTTCTGATAGACCCTGCTATTTCCTTCCTTTTCTTCTGTGGAATGGAAAGGCTGTGTGACTGAAGATCCTAAAGGATTCCCATCCATTGGAACTTCTGAGCTGGAGAGAGGCGAGATTTTTCGGTGTTTATCTTGAATCCCAGATGCTCTAGGAACTGGGTGTCCTTGTTGCAAGCTCTTACACAATCTTCGGGCAATGACGCCCAGACTAGCCACTCGTCTAGGTAGGCCATCACTTGGACGCCCTGAAGACGGAGTTGTTGGACGATGGCGTCTGCCAGCTTTGTGAAGATCCGTGGAGGCACGTTGAGCCCGAAGGGCATGGCCCTGAAGGCGTAACTTTTCCTTTAGAGTCGAAATCCTAGGTAGGAGGAAGCATAATGATTCATCAGAACGTGCCAGTAGGCGTCCGCTAGGTCTATGGAGACCGTGTAGGCCCCTTGAGGCAGAAGGGTCCTTATTTGTTGCAGAGTCAGCATCTTGAACTTGTTGTTCGCAATGAACTTGTTGAGAGGGGATAAGTCTAGAATGACTCTGAGTTTGTCGGAGTCCTTCTTGGGAATGCAAAATACTCTCCCTTGGAACCTGGTTGACTTTACCCTCCTGATCACCTTCTTATTCAAGAGTTCTAGGACATATTCTTCCAGGAGGGGGGTTGACTGTTGGAAGAATTGCAGGAAAAGCTGGGAGGTGGTTGAGTCCAGCTCCAGCCTAGTCCCTTCTTGACGATACTGGGCGCCCAGGGATCGAAGGTCCAACGATCCTGGAATTGGCGGAGTCTTCCTCCCACCGGAAGCACTTCATTGCTTCTGGTGTCCGGAGGGTTTGCCACCTCGGCCGCTAACTCTCCTTCCTCCTCTGCCTCTGGAGGGACGTCAAGACAAATCTCTGCCAGAACCTCCGCTTGGGACGAAAGGTTGTAGCGTGTTGCTCATATGCAGGGGTAAAGACCAGTGACTGCGACACCACTGGTTGGGGGACCAACTGAAAGGTCTGCTGTGGCTGTGTGGCCACTTGGGAAGTAGCGGTACCTGGAAGCTGCAGTCTCTGTTGACGTTGCTGGGGTTTCGGCTTTTGAGGTTTCCTCTTAGGCTGAGGGCCATCGTCCTGACAGGAGTTACTCTTCCTTGACATGCCCCACTTGTGGAGAAGGTTCCTATTCTCCATGGTGGCCTTGTCTACAATCTCTTTCACCAGGGAGGAAGGAAAGAGATACTTACCCCAGATATTGGAGGAAATCAGCCTCCGGAGTTCGTTTTTCACCGTTGCGTTGGCGAACACGAATTCACGACAGGCTCTGCGAGCCCTAGTGAAGCTGTATAGGTCCTTCGTCACCGTTACCAAGTGCAATTTGGCTAGGACCATATAAAAGTCCGGGACCCTAGTATTCCCGGCCATAAGTTCTATCTGTACCTGGTGGGACAGCAACGCGGCAAGCCTCTCTTTCGTATCCTGTTCCCTACGAAGGAGGTGATCATTTAGCCTTTGGATGTCCTCATTAAATTGACGACCGGCTAAGTCAGGCTCTAATTTCTCTACTGTGAAGGTTGACTGGACGTCTTTCCAGTGCCTATCATCGAGAGGAATAGTAAGGGTCTGCACTCCTCCAGTGCAGGGCAAAGTTTCCCTTCCTCCACTGCCTTTAAGACCGCTGTGAAGGCCTTTTCGATGAAGGGGAAAGTCGCAGCATTCGGCGCAACAAAGGTTGGATGCTTCTTGCTAAGCGCCGGCATCTTGGAGTTGGTAAAACCCCTACTCTTCACTGCCTGGGCTAACATAGCCTGGGCCTTCGCGAGATCGAACACGATAACCTCCTTCGGTTCGGTCTCTTCCTTTGAGGCTGGTTCGGACCTGAGCCGGACGTAACAGTCCGGATAAGCCTCGAAATTCGGGAAGAATTCCACTTCTTCTAGCAAGATAGAGCCAACTCTTTCACTGATGTAGATTTTTCCAGTCGTGATTGGCATATGCTCGGCATATCTCCAAGGGTTAGCTTCCGAGCAAGGGGGGAGGTCCTTAACCGAAATCCGTTCCGGTTGTTTAAGATTAACCAGAGTAGTCCGGAATTGCTCCTGGGTTTCTCGTAGTTTTCGTTCTATGAGGGCTTCAAGCATCTTGAAGACCTCCTGAGTGGCCGATGGAAGAGGGTCCGGGGTGGCAGAAGTCGAAGGAACAGGTTCTTCGGACGGTGCAGGAGTTGCTGCTGGAGTATGAGCGGGAGCGACATCGGTCTCCAAATCAGGGTATTCCACCTGATCTTCCTCATAGTTGAGTTCCTCGCCCATGAGGTTCTTCTCCATCTCTTCTGACACTTCCAACATACGTTCCACGTTATCGGAATGTAGATGGCACTCATGCATGGACTGGGCCATGACAATAACAGGTTTCACCACAATCTGGACGGTGAGGATCTGATCACGGGGGACTATAGAGTCTTTGGATGCCTTTGGGAAAAGCAAGGCCCTCAAATCTTCATTGGCGAGATACGGTCCGGTGGTGTTCTTCTGGAAGCCACGCACCCATTTGCGTAGCTTCTCTCGAGCGTTGTCCCTTGCCTCTGCAGAAGGAGGATCGTCGAACGCCTCGACCAAACGACTCTTGCAGACTGTACCGTTCTGCGGGGTCCCAATACTACACGTCACCTTTCTTGGCGACGCAGGGGACGTGGGTCCGGCACGCCTTGTGCCCGTAGAAGTCCGGGTGCTTCACCCCGCAGAAGTTGCTCTCACACTTCATATACTCCTCCTGTAAAAGAAAGAGATCATGAGTACATGGAAGGCATAAGAATGACTTACATTACTCTAAATTTAAGATATCTTAATCTAAATTTTTAAACATTAAATTAATTCACAAGGCATTTAACTGCTCGAGAATAATGAGGGGGAAAGGAAGTAGATAGACACATACTTGTGAATCCCGCCCAGTCGGTTACCGTAATCTTATCAGTAGGCAATTTCTTTTGTGGCCGAAGGTCTCAAAACGGAAATCCATATGGATAAGCCGGGGAGGATAGAAGCTAAGCTTCTACCAGAAATTGCCTGCAGGGTGTAGCAGGGTCTGAGACCACTCAGACCCCTGGAGTAGAAGGGGTATAGGAGAAACCCCTTATTAAATGAAGGTTCCGGCAATTGGCTGCACTAAGACACACAGGGTATGCTGGAATATTGTAATGTGCAATCAAACAGCATAGCCACAATCTTGGATGGAAAGACAATACCTATATATAGAAGTGGCCAAGCCATCTGGATGCAGCATTTTGACTATCGGCATGTTGTCGGCAGGTATGGGAAGGGGTGTATGTCCCTTAACGTCTCAGGAGGGTGCCGGAGGCCGGTCCTGCAGGTTGGAAGGCATCAAGACAGACACACTGAGTATCTAAAGTATAATACCACTGTAGCGACCGCCGGCACAGCGGTGGGTCGCCGGCAGGGGGCGGAGGCTCCGGCAGCCCAAGGCTGATGGCCTGGTGAGCTTGGATCAATTCATAAGATAGATATGTATATGGTTGTATACCTAGACCGCCGGCAATCAATACCGGCACGCCGGTGGCCAGCTCTGAAGGTCGGCCAGCTGTTACTAGGTAAAATGAGGGGTGGGACGTCGGCTGTATGTCGACGGAAGGCAGCAGCCTCCGGCACACGGAAGGCTGACGTCTTAGAGGGGGAGGGCATCTTATGAAAGAATGTCACCTGAGGCAGTGGCGGTTATCGCCGGCAGTAGAGGCGGCAAGGGACCGGCACCAGGATAGAAAGAGAGAAAGGTAAGGAGGGATGGAAGGGGTAAAATCCCATACCGCTCCGGCATCCCTCCAGAGAGAGTGCTCTCATTATAGGAGTGGATACTCCTAGCATCCAGCGGCAGGGAGCCGGCAGTCGGCCGAGTGCCTGGGGTAACCCAAGGGAGGGTTAGAGGGCACTCAAGAGGGGGGAATCCCCCGCCGGCCGGACCGCCGCCAGCAACCACCCCCATAGAACGCTATGAAGAGTATGTGTACCAGAGCGGCCAGCTCAGCAGGAGAACAATGTTAGCCCTACCACTTCACCCAAGGGAGGAGTTGTAGGACTAAGGACAGATGTGTGTAGGCAAGGGGATAGGTGGGGAGGGGGAAGAAAAGGTCTTTCCATAGAGGAGACTGTAGAGAACGGCCACCGAGGAAAGGGAGAACCCTCCATAACCTAGGTTAGGTAGCCCAGAATGAGAACGGTACAGGAGTACCGTCCCAAGCTATAATAGGGCAGAGTCAACCCCCAGAGCTTAACCTAGAGAAGGAGGGCTAACTCTTAGGCTAGGAAAGGTTGAGAGACACATCGCAAGTTGCAGGGAGGAAGAAGTAACCCGATCAGGTGCAACTGAGGAAGGGCAGAGCCGTTCCTTATTTCTCGGTCCGACCCTAAGGGAGGGTCATTCCCTTCGGGTAGGCAGAGAAGCAAAAAATACTCTGATTGTAGACAAAATTCCCCTATATAGAAGAGGAAGCAAGACTACACAGAGGGAATGCCCCCAGGCAGGGGGATTAGGGAGCATATAGGGGTTGCTACATTAGGTTAGGGTGGAAAGATACGCAATCAACCCAGTCCCCTATATGGTCCCCGAATTCGAAAACACTTGCATCACAGTTAAAAGTATGTTTAATAATGCCACAATCTTCATAACTTAACCTAGGAACACTGGTAAATATCATGCATGAAAACAAGCAATAGGCTGTCCAGCCTAGGAGCTAAGCTAGCAATCTAGTATGGGGTTGAACAGCGACCGAGTCAGATGAGCGCCAAAACACGATATAAGGAATTCCTAGCTATGAAGACTAAATAACTGATAATATTAATTAGTTAAATGACCAGAGAGGGCTGTTCTAGCTAACTAAATAAAGCATGCAACATGAACAGCGACGCCATAAAATGGCGCGTCCGGTATCGGCACAGCTCTGCCACAAAACTCAATATTTTACGAAAACTAGAAGTTACTTTACGGCTAGAGCCTATCTAAACAATACTGGGACCTGGTACTCAACTTTAAAGAAGAAGGCGAAGCTGAAGGTAGCGACATAACGGAGATATAAGCAGATAAAAAATGCACTTAAGGAAAATCCGCCTAAAGCGAGAAGCTACAGGCAGAAGGATGAGGACGGACGTGACGTCATTTAGCAATAGCGCCCGTTTGTTTACATCTCGAGTGCCAAAAGCAGCCACGGATGAGTGTAACTGTGGTACGGCTCCCCAGTTATTCTCCACCTTTCCATAGCGAAGTGTTAACTCTATATGGGGTGCATATAGCTATGTGGCGTATTAATACATGCGTCCCCTGTTGATATACGATATCCTAGAGGAAAACCTTTAGGGTAATCTCACCAGAAGTTAGAATTCTGTGATAACCTTTGGTTTAATTCTCTGGAAATATCCAATGTTGTTAAATATACACTAAGAAGCTACTGAAGGAACCTTCCATCAGGACGTCATGGCTTGAGCCCAAATATATATATATATATATATA
>NC_090729.1:10568486-10575986 GCF_036898095.1 Palaemon carinicauda
ATATATAAATATATATTTATATATATATATATATATATATATATATATATATATATATATATATATATATATATATATATATATATATATATATATATATATGGCTTATATATTTTATTAGAAGCCCATAGATATTTTATTTTAACATATAGGGCTTATTTATTTTATTTGGTTCCCAAAAAATGTTTTTTTTTTTTTTTTTTAATATTTTTAAAATGCAAATGTTCTAGAGTCTGTTCAACTACATATTACTAGCGTACTGACAGCTTTTCGTGCACAACACTATTCCAAACAATTTTACTCCTTCGAGCGAATTAAAGGGCCAATTTCAAACGGCTCTAAATTGAAATTTTTTCAAAAACAAATAAGGAGTGTTGTTTGGACATGGCAAAACGTTCTGTTTGATCTCCAACTTTTTTTTCCTTGACCTACGCCAAACAAAGATGTTAACGGCGATAAATATTATCACCGTAACGCTGATTGCTGCTAGTAACACGTAGAAACGAAAAATCTACATAAGTCGGTGACGGGTGGTCCATCTTGGTTAATTTCATCACCCGCTTAGCCACTTGTGCGGTGTATGGGAGAGGTAAAGATAGGATTGTAGTGGTCCACGCGAAATTCGCAAAGTAGGCCCGCTCTCTGATGATAGTGTTAATTCCTTGGACCTTGTAATTCGTGGACGTACCGATGCAACCATCTCTTGCAATGAAGATTTGGGAATAGGACGTGGTTCCGTCCGGGCATGATACATTGAAGCCGGCCTTGTCGTATCGCATCCACGAGCCGATGTTCAGTCTGCAATTGAACTTATTATCGTCAGAGGGATGAAGTTTTTTCAGATAATTTTCATATGTATGGGAGAGAGCACTGTTTAGCACTATACCTAACTCGCATGAATCCATTGATCTTTTATGGAATTCAAAGGAGTCAGCTGTACATACTTTATTATTCATTGCTTCCGAACAGTGAGTTATTTTATCTAAGTCTTCAATGACCGTATGTTTCCTTTTCAGGTAAAATCAATAACTGTCCTGTCAAACTGGATATTACTGAGCTAGAGTTATTTGTCATGAAAGTCGGGAATGGTGATATCTTATATGATTGCCAGGCATCAGAAGAATCAAAGGGAATTCTAATCATAATCCTGTAATTTTCAACGCTTACTGTAATTAGGCTATAATAAAATTCTAACCTACGTGCGTCTAACAAATGAATATAACCTATTTTCTCCCGTCCATTCTCCAGAATTAACATTAAGTCTTTTATTGGCAACATTTGCTGTGAGAGAACACCTTTAGTTGCTAACGTAATAGCTTCCACATAGTCTTTTGATTTCTCAATGAAATGTGCAATTTTATTATGGATATGATCTTTTTTTGAATTATAATACGTTAACGTTGCCAACAAATCTTGTACTTCCATAATCTGACTGATATTACTAGAATGTTCGTTCACCAAACTCATAATTTGATTGATTGAAGTTAACTGATTCCTTAGTTCTGATAAAATTAATTCGTTTTCATATGTTTAAAAACTAAATTTTCTTATTTTGATTACTAATTTTAAGACAATTTGAAATCCCTAAGCCTAAACTTGCCACATATCCAAAGATGCTTAGTGCAGCAAAAATAAACAGGTTACGTCTTTCAAGGTTAGTGTGTCTTACTGTCCACATCAGAAGGTCACGAGCCATAGATTCTGCCTCGTAAGTCTTATGAAAGCATTTCTGACACTCTCATTGTCGGAGCAAACGAACTCTCTGTATTAAAAGGAAAAAGTCTTTTATGCATTTCATTTAATGAAGCAGCAAACCTTGAAATGTCGCTCTTTAAGCTAGTGACGTCATTCTCTGGGAGGAAAATAACTTGCATGCGTACTTCTATAACTATATTGCTTGCAGTAATAAAAACTTCTTCTGTTCTCTCTACTAATGTATAGTACCATATTTGAAATCTATACTTTTAGTTTTAGAGCTTTTCCCACACGAGAAAAATGTTTGAGCGAACAATATCGCTCCTAACAATAAAAACTTCATCTTGGAAACCTGCAACGAGAAAAATATATGTAATTACCCCTGTATTAAGAAGAAAATTTTTTTTAACAAACCTAAGTTTTATAGATAAAAAAAGATTTCCCTCACTTCCTTCTCTCTTATTTTAATTTTTTATGTGAGCCAATGGTACAATTCTCTCATCAGTGGGTTGGGACACGTTATGAACTCTAAGTCTATTGGCCGTTAATGTTTCCAAAATGTTAAATGGGCCTTCAAACCTAGGTGTTTGTTTGTAATTGAGTCCTTTATGTACATTTACCTGTATGTATACATTATCACCCATGGTATATGTTTTAGTTGGCTTCGCTATTTTATCATGATTCCTTTGCATTATGATTTATGAGTCTCCTAAATTCTTTCGAAGGATATCAAAATGACTTTTGCTTGCATTTATACATTCCTTTAAAGTATTTGATAAATTAGTTGTAGGCGTTAATACATGGAAAGGCGTTGTAACTGGGGTACCATACAATGCCTCGTGCGGTGACATTTTAACTGATACATGATATGAGTGATTCAGAGTACTTAGTACCAGAGGTACTGCAATATCCCAGTTGGGGTCTGATCCCCCTAATGTTAATCTTAATATGTTTAAAACCTTCCTATTCGCTCTTTCCACTAGCCCATTCGACTCTGGGTGATAGATCATGGTATTGACTTTCTTTATGCTAAGGAATTCACACAATGAGTTAAGGGAATGATTATTAAATTCTCCACCCGAGTCTGAGATTATCATGTGTGGAATTCCATGTTTACAAATGTAACACTTGTAAAACTTCCTAGCGCATTCAATCACAGTTTTAGTTTTAAGCGTTATTAGTTCTGTATATCGAGTCCAAGCATCTACAATTACTACGAGGTGCTTATTTCCTCTGTCTGACTTGTAAAATCCAGTTAATAAATCTAAATGTATTCTTTCAAAGGGTTGATTGGGCACGGGATAAGCCCCTAGGCTGACAGGTGTTTACATGTGCCCTTTGTTTTCCTGAAAAGTGCGGCAATTAGCTATGTGCTTTTTTATATCTGTAAGCATCGTATGCCATTAAACAATGAGTTGGCTTTCTGTGGCATTATGGAGAACCCCGTGTATCCATACAATGGATTTGCATGCATCCAATTTAGGACAGTGGATATAAGTGAGATTGGTACCACTACCTGGTTGTTAGTTACGTGTGGTGTATTGCGGGTTTTCCTTGTCATAGATCTACACAGAATATTGTCCTTGATTATATAATTCTGTTGAGTATACTTTATATTTTCCTTTTCCTTACAATTTCCTTCCAAAGCATTTATGATTTTTTCTAATTTCCGATCTTTCCTTTGCTCAGTCTGTAATAATTCAGTGCTCCAGCCCAGATCTTCCTGTTCAAATACAGTTTTAACAATAGGCATGGATGTTGATATATCTATTAATTCAGCTAATGGCTCCGTACAAGATGACACGGGGTTGCGTGATAATGCGTCAGCAATGATATTTGCTTTCCCTGGTAAATACCCGATTCTCGCACCAAAGTCTTGGATGATCATATGCCACCGAGTTCGTTTGGGGCTGTGACTAGAGCCTTTAAAGAAGTCGAATAGGGGTTTATTATCAGTAAGAGCCTTGACGCGATAACCGTATATTATGAACTTAAAATGTACTAGTGAATTAACCATAGCTAGCCCTTCCTTGTCTATTACTGCATACTTACTTTCTGAAGTTCTCAGTTTTCGTGAATAAAAAGCTATTGGGAAAAACTGTTTGTCATATTGCTGAAGCAAAAGCCCACCTATTCCTAAGTCTGAGGCATCTGTTGCAATGAAGAATTCCTTACCGAAGTCAGGAAATTTTAAGATAGGAGAACTACACAGTTCATCTTTCAAGGTATTAAACACCTGTTGATGCTGCTCAGACCATATGAAATCTACGCCCTTCTTCGTAAGATCAGTTAGGGGAGCGGCTATTATTGAATAAATGCGTATAAAACGCCTGTAATATCCACTACACCCCAGAAATTGCTGTATTCCCTTGACATTAGTAGGTATCGGAAAGTTACGGATAGCCGACACCTTATTGTGGATTACTTTAAGACCTTGGCTAGACACCGTAAAACCTAAATAGACTAATTCTGTTTTGAAGAATTCACAATTACTAATCTTTACCCATAAGTTATGGTGTCTTAATCTCTGTAGTACTAGTTCTAGTTTACGTAAATGTTCTTCTAAGGTATTAGAAAAGATTACAAGCTCGTCCATATAGGCATGCAATATATCCCCTAGCAAGTCTCCAAACACTATGTTAATCATTCTAGTAAATGTTATGGGAGCAAGATGTAAACCAAAAGGCATACGCATAAATTCATAATGTCCCCTGGCTGTGCTGAAGGCAGTGTATTGGATACTATTTTCTTCTAATGATATCTGGTGAAACCTTCAAGTAAGTCCAAAATGTAAAATATTTATTCTGACCTAACAAAGATAAAATATCGTCAATACATGACACTGGGAATCGATCAGGGATCGTTTCCTCATTTAGGCGACGGAAATCTATGCAGATACGCCATGTTCCATCTTTATTCGGTACAACTATTAATGGAAAATTATAAGGGCTGTTCGATTTCCTAATGACTCCTTTTTCTAGTATTTTACCTACTTCATCATTTATCTCATTCTGGAATTTCATAGGGAGTCTGTACGAGGGTACATAGATAATTTTCTGCTTGTCCTTTACTCTATTTGATGTTCGATAACATCTATTTTTCCTAAGGATCCATCCGTAGTGGAAAAAAAAATTATGATATTCACTTAAAAGTCCATAAATTTTTGATGAATTTCTTCTTGAATGTCTTTATTGATTCTATTTTTAATAGATTACAAAAGGGATTCATCCGCAACTGATTGAGCATGATTGATTTCAGCGACGGTAAGAATACGATGTTTATAAACTTCTACATCCAAGATATGTTTATTTTTGTGAATTACTAAATTGGTATTTAAATTATTACAGACTTCAATATTTCATTGTTGTTGTGAGCCGACTGTATAAATAGCTTTTGTGACGGACAATCCGTTAGTTTTTAAAGTATCGGAAAGGATTAATATTTCAGATCATGTCAACGTTTTCTTTACTCGTACTGTTAAATTTGAAGTTACGTTCGGCTCGATAGATTGCGTGCAAGATGATATTATGGGTGAACGAGAATTCTGTTGGGCCGTGTATATTATTTCTTTATTAATGAGGCAAGTGATTGGTTCTTCAACGTACGTTACAGTTTTATTTGCCGTCTCCTTTTTATCCAAAACTGATTTGAAGGTATTAGAAGACTTATAGAATTTTCCTTTGATATACACGCCTTGTTTGGTAGGGGCTAAGATAATGTTTTGATTGCCCATTGATGGGTATCCTATAATTACAGCTGGATACATATCAATGTTTTGCACAACAAAAAAGGTATCGACAAACGTGCGCTTACCGACCTTGTACTGAACATGAAGTTACGCCTATTATATTTAATTCATTATTTCCAATACACGAGAGCCTTACTCTGGACTTCTCTATAAGGAAGGTCGAAAAACAACAAGTGATGTGTCCTCAAATCCATGATATTATGTGGACTACCAGAGTCAAAAAATCAAAGGAAATGATCTGTGTTCTAAATTTACAGCATATAATGTTGGTCGTAACTCATTTTGGCTTATTATTGTGTGAATTCGTTGTAAAATCTACAGAAGCATGCACTGATTTATTTGATTCGGCAGTGTGTTTCATAAGAAAAATCTATTGCCTCACAATGAACTGATAAAACATTAAATGGATTATTTGATACTACTGATGTTGATATGAATGGCCCAACATCACTCTCTCCCCCCATTGGAGTTAATTATGTGGTATTTGCTTTGCTCTGCACATTCTGAAAATTACTATGACCTTGCGAGTTCTGGCTAGACGGCCCAGATCAGAGTTATTTGAAGCACTATTTGTTTGTTTTTGATTTTGAACTGTATTGACGTTTGGCTTTTTCTTCTTATTGAATTGAGGATTTTTCTTTTTATTACCATAGGGAATTGACTGTGGAATTGACTGTGTGTTTCTAGGATTCTGTTGTTGATTACGCAAGTAGCATCGACTATATGAATGAGTTGAACTATTATGTATTAAACAGAATCGCGTTCTGCAGTCTGCTATCAAGTAACCTTGACGTTAGCAATTATAACACGTCATTCCTACAACCTGACTATTATTAACTACGTTTACATGTTGTGGCTTAGTTTAATTTTTTGCAAAAACTTGTGTAAACAAGGGATCTAGATCAGTTCTTTATCTGTTTATATATTTCCAATTCTGTACTTTCGGGCATTAACTTTCTATCAAAACCCCACACTAAAGCTTCTGGCAACATAAGTGTCATGCAAGTTAAATACATTATCGTAAGAAATCTTTCACGGCGATGTTATATCCAGTAACCCAAGTGGAATTACCTAAAATATCCTAATATTCATTAAGCCTATTGGCAATGAGAGCTGCTCTCTCTATAACATTAAGCCAAGTCAAAGTGGCTTGATTAAGTGTATTTCTCTTAATGTTAAAACTACATCTAAGGCTTCCTCACCGCCATAGATCGCACGTACCCTAACTTTGAAATTGTCCTATATAACTGCCTCTTGAAAGGAAACTCCCCTAAGATACGCACTTGCATCCCCTTAGAAAAGTCTATAAAACTTTTAGCTTCTTGCAATTGTACAAATTGGTCTATGATATGTTTTAGCATTTAAGTGAGTGTCAACAGAAGAAATCCAAGACTCGACATTCTGAGGTAAGAACCCATTGACCCGACCTTGAAAAGGAAGGATAGCAGAACGAGCACTTACTAGGGTAACTACGGGAGCGGGGATGGTGTTACTCGGTCCAGGGGTGGGATTACTTGGCCCGGGATTTACAGGAGGGTCCATGTTTATTTTACTTTTTTTTATCTCTACGATTCTTTGCAATCCTATCAATATCTCTATATGAATACAGACATCCACTGCATAAACGCATAAGCACTATATAATAAAGATATGTTGAAGATTATAACACAATCCCCAAAAACAATGATACTAATATAAAGATATTTGCCGAGAACTTCTCAAAGATAATGGAATTAACACAGAGAGAAAATTCAAAGTTGAATACAGTTTCCTTTAATGAAGGAAAAATGAAGATTTCCAAACAATTCACCCCAGCAATAATGGACGATCGACTCGTGATAACAACACTTCACTGCCTAAAACTGAATGAATAAAGAAATGTACTTAGCTTTCAGTATATATGGGCGAAGGGTGATGACGTCATTTCCTCTCTCTCTCTCTGGTTTGAAAGATATTAGCTGTTTGGGTGAATGTTTTCGGTTTGATATCCCGTCTATTGTTAAATGTGTAGTTTCCTGGATATGATTCTTGATTGTTTCATAAATGTCCATAAAGTT
>NC_090729.1:10583486-10593486 GCF_036898095.1 Palaemon carinicauda
TACATATACGAAGGTACTTGAGAGAGAGAGAGAGAGAGAGAGAGAGAGAGAGAGAGAGAGAGAGAGAGAGAGAGAGAGAGAGAGAGAGAGAGAGAGAGAGAAATCGATAAAGTCTCTTCACTGAGTGAAGATTACAATATTATCAGTCGCAATCCCTTCTCGAGCAAGAAGTTTCAACCTTCGTTCCGACCGAGTGTCAAGTATTTTGCTGAATCATGGAAACACTTTCGGAAGTAACTACGGAAACAAGTTCAACAGTTACAGCGGAAGTAGCACTAGTATTGTCCTTGAGCAGAATACGATAGAACCACAGCAACAAACATTGAATCATCTTCCTTCAAGTATTATGAATGACGTGCAGAATGTTGATATATTCTGTTTAAATTGTGGTAAAAGAGGACATATAAGTAAGGAATGTTGGTCAAACCAACTGAAAGCAGTCCCCCCCAAGTGATTAAAGATAATTCGACTTCAAAGAATGCAAAGACTAAGAAGAAATCGGGATAGGATGGAGAGAAAAATGAACCAGCCACCATTTACACGACGAGCAGGACGAACCCAAACAGCATGGATGCCTTTAAACCATATGTTTAAGAAGGTATGTTAGCAACAATAGACGGGAGTGAGCAAACCCTGATCAGGATATTGCTCGATACACGTAAACGTAGTAAGGTTATACGGGGAGAATATCCGATGGTGAAAAAGTCTCTCACAGGGGACTCAATTATTTTGAAGGGAATAACAGGTGAGGTGGTCATCCCTATTTGCCGTATAAAACTGTCATGCGAGTTGGTGTCAGGTAATTTTTACTTTGCAGTAAAGGATTCAATGGCTGTCGAAGTAGTAGACATCCTGCTTGGAAATGAGGTTGGTGGAGCGTGTTCGTGCCTTCTCCCAATTTTACTGAGAAATTTTATAAGTATAGTCCTACGACTAGACTCGTGAGTATCCTAGTGGTGTGGCGACTAGGAATATGAAGATGGAAGTGGCTGCCAAAGAAGAAGAGGATATGGAAGGAGCGATGAACTTAGAAGATTTGTTTTCCAAAGAAGAGGATTCCCTTGAAAGTACGCAATAGAAGTCCTGAGTAAGCCCGAGTGAAGAGGTACGAAAAAATGAGTGAACAAGATGATGATAAAACAAATGGACCTGGAAGAAATTAATATGGAGGATTTGTTTTCCGAATAAGAGTATTCTCTTGATACGCAAGAAGAGAACTCAAGAGTAAGCATGAGCGAAGAGGAACGACAGAAAAGTAGACAAGGAAACAAAAAAAACAATTGAACTGGAAAAAATTAATTTGGAGTATCTGTTTTCTGAAGAAAAGGATTCCCTTCATGATACGGAAGAAGAGAGCGCAAGATTAAGCCCGAGTGAAGAGGAACGACAGAAAAGCGGACAAGTAGACCAAGAAGAAAAAGGAATTGAGGGAGCAATGAACTTGTACGATTTGGTTTCCAAAGAAGAGAATTCCCTTTACTGTAAGCATGAAGAAAAATCAAGATTAAGCACGAGCAAAAAGGAGCGACAGACAAACAGGCAAGTAGACAAAGAAGAATGTCCTTGGATGAAATAGAAAATTCAGCATTAGAACTAGGACAAGTGAGTAGGAAATGGCTGATAAGATTGCAACGGAAGAAGGCAACTTCAACCAATATATTATACCGTTTGGTGGACTACACGGAGTAACAGCAGTCTCCAACCTGTTATTATCTAAGGGATGGGTTGCATAGACCCGACCATATCCCTGGGAATGCCGAATGGTGGATCGGCAGACATTGATTCCGGCACCGTTGAGAAAACAGGTGATCGCGACAGAGCACGGGAAAGAACATATGGGGATAATGAAGACGAAGGAGAAGATAATGAAAGAATTTTTCTTGCCTGGCATGCATAAGGACATGAGCCAGTTTTGGTGTACATGTCACGTATGTCAAATGGCTGAAAGTCCAACGAGTGCATCAAGGAAGCTCCCTTACGCCCTATGGAAGTATGACTAGAACCCTTCAGGAAAGGACAGAAAAAAATGATAACAGAAAAGTAGAAGGCTCAAGAAAACACGAAAGGAGAATATGTAAGGAATTTGAGGAAAATGATCGGAGAGATAAGAAAATTTTCCCTAAAAGGCATGAAGATGACTAGTCAAGGACAAACGAAGAAAAGGTTTGGTGGGAAGAGTAGGACCAGACAGGCTGTGTGACCCTTTAGCAAAGGACCAGAGAAAATGTTGGCAGGAAAAGAGAAGGATCGAAAAGAAATGGATGAAGGAAATGTCAAGGATTTGAGGAAAAGAAATGGCCCGTTAAGGAAATTTTCCCTAGAACCTGTGGACACAAGTCAAGGACAAGCGAAGAAAAGGTTTGGCATGAAAAGTACGAACAGACAGGCTACGGTAGGAGGGCAGGTGTTGCTCTAAGCATTGGAGAGAAGATTCCCTCTCCCAGAGAGTTCCCAGAACCATTCCGGATTTTGGAGGAAAGCAGTGACTTGTGACGGCCAAGAGAAAGGTTATGACTCAAAGGCAGGATGCAATCAACTTAGTAACTTTATTAAAGAACACTCTCCTTTATATAAAAAACCTCAAGGCAACAGGAAAATATATGTTCGAAAAAATGAAAATGTTACATAGGCAACACGCAGACATGTCTATTCTGGTTCTTTTTAGTGCGAGGGAAGAGCGCAGATACAAGCATAATATATACAAAATAATTTATATACGATCGTGTGACACACGGTTGGTACATGGCTTCCCCCTAAAAATGACATACTGTACATGTTGAATAAGGCGCCCTGCTCTAGAGAGGCGAACTGTAGGTGGGTCATCTGGCAGTAGATAAGCATGTTTTAGACGATTAATGGAGACCCAGTCTTCTTTGCCACGAATGTTTAGTAGGAATGCGTTTGGACTGCGTCGGATCACAAGGAAAGGGCCTGTGTAAGGGGGCGTTAGCGGTGGCTTGGTAGTGTCGCTGCACAGGAAGACGTGCGTTGCAGAATACAAGTCTGTTGGTATGTGATGCTTCGCTGGGAGCTTGTAAGTCTGGCAGCATGGAGTAAATTTTCTCACGACGTGACGTATGCGCTGGAGATCATCAGAGAAGGTTGTAGAAGGAAAAAATTCGGCCGGGACGACCAACGGGTCGCCATACACCATTTCAGCTGCCGAGACGTCGAGGGCGTCTTTAGGAGTGGTCTTTAGTCCCGGGAGGACCCAGGGAAGCTGAGTAAACAAGTTTGAATCCTCTCAGCGGGGCATCAAAGCTGCTTTTAGGGTGCGATGAAAACGTTCAACCATTCTATTAGCAGCGGGGTTGTAGGCCGTTGTCTGATGTAGGGTGATACCCAGGAGATTTGCTAATGATGTCCACAATTGAGAGGTGAAAGTGTTTCCCTTGTCAGAAGTAATATGCTCAGGGATACCAAATCTTGCAATCCATCCAGAGAGTAAGGCAGATGTACATGAGGCGGACATTGCTGTTTCCATGGGAATGGCTTCAGGACAACGAGTGGAGCGTTCGATGACGGTAAACAGGTAACGATGTCCTTGTTATGTGGGTAGGGGGCCTACAACGTCGACGTGAATGCGTGCGAAACGACGCTGAGGTTGAGGAAAGGTGCCCACTCCTGAATCCATATGTCGATGTACTTTGGAAGTTTGGCAAGAAGTACAAGCGCGGACCCAATCCTTAGCATCATTAGAAATGCCGTGCCAAATGAACTTTGCGTTCAGCAGCTTTGCGGTAGAACGGCACGAGGGATGTGAAAGGCCGTGAATGAAATCAAACACCTGTCGGCGCATGGCAGCAGGAATCCAAGGTCGTGGTCTACCAGTACTGACGTCAGAGGGGAGGGTGGTGTTGGAGTCGTCGAGGGGGAAGTCTTCCCAACGGAGGGACGTGCAGGATGTTCTACATGCTTGATATTCTGGATCCTGTCGTTGGGCTTCAGCTAGGGAGTTGTAAACCAATCCCAGTTGAACGTCAGCCAACGTGTTTCTTGACAGGGCATCGGCAATGGGATTCATTTTCCCAGGGACGTATTTAAGGGTGCAATTGTATTCAGCCACGGCGGAGAGATGTTGGCGTTGCCAGGAGGACCAGGCATCAGACTGTCGAGTAAAGGCGTGCACCAGAGGCATGTGGTCTGTGCGAATGACGAAGGGCGTACCTTCTAAGAAATGACAAAAGTGACGGACAGCCAAGTGCACCTCAAGCAATTCTCGATCGGAGGTAGAATAGCCCGATTCTGCCTTGGACAGTTTTCTGCTGAAGAAGGCCAATGGGCGGGGCGAGCCTTTGACCACCTGCTCGAGTACTGCACCAATAGCGACGTCGCTGGCATTGGTGGAGAGAAGAAGAGGGGCATGTGGGATAGGAGAAGTGAGAGCCGCAGCAGTTGATAGGGCATTCTTTGCATTGTAGAAGGCTGCTTCTTGAAGGGGACCCCACTTAAGGTCCTATGGCTTGCCCTTGTGGGAGGAATAGAGGGGAGCAAGAGTGGAGGCAATGGCTGGCAGAAAACGGTGATAATAGTTGATCATGCCCAAGAACTCCTGCAGAGCTTTGACGGTCGACGGCGCGGGGAAGTTCTGAACGGCGGCTACCTTCTCAGGGAGGTGATGGACTCCTTCAGGAGTGATGCGGTGCCCTAAGAACGACATATCATTGGCGCCAAAGGTTCACTTGTCGTACCGGACTACAAGGCCGTTTTGTTGCAGGCGGTCGAGCACAATGCACAGGTGATGGAGGTGTTCCTCTTTTGAGGAGGAGAACACAAGTATGTAGTCCACATAACATACACAGATAGGGAGGTCCCCTAAGATGCCATTCATGAGACGTTGAAACGTGGCCCCAGCATGACGAAGGCCAAAACAGGAGTAATTGAAGGTATATGTACCAAACGGAGTGGTGATGGCGGTCTTGGGGATGTCTTCTGGGCTCAGAGGCACCTGATAACACCCTTTCAGGAGATCAAGCGTAGAGAAAACCTTTGCTTTTTGCAGGTAGGAGGTCACGTCGGCAATGTTTGGGAGGGGGTAGTGATCCGGTTCTTTTTGCATGTTAAGGCGCCTGTAATCCCCGCACGGACGGAGGGAGCCATCTTACTTCAGAACGATGTGTAAGGGTGATGACCATGGGCTGGAGGCCTTTTGGCAAAGGCCCATTTCCTCCATTTTGCCGAACGTCTGTTTGGCGGCTGCCAATCGTTCCGGTGCCAGACATCTGAATTTTGCGAAGACTGCGGGTCCCGTCGCCTTGATATGGTGATAAATACCGTGCTTGGCAGGAACCGTGGGCGTTTGGCGAAGTTCTGGACGGAAAACTTCCGGGTACGACGTGAGGAGGTGTGCGTAGTCATCTGTTGGTGCGCTGGTGTGGAGAGCAAGGTTAGAGGGGGTGTGTTGAAGAGGTGTCGACAAGTACGAGTCTGCGTTGACCAATCGTCGGTGTGCGACATCGACCAGAAGGTGGGAGTGAGAGAGGAATTCCGCACTGAGGATTGGCATTGTGACGTCAGCAACGAGAAACTTCCAATTGAATTTACCGTTTCCGAACGATAATGTGAGGTTCTCGTAACCGTAGGTGGGTATCGCAGATCCGTTGGCAGCTACCAAGCGGACGTCGGCAGATGTAGACAGACTACGACGTGTCTTGAAGAGTTTCCTTGGCAAAAGAGAACGACAAGCACCCGTGTCTACCAAAATTCGCACGCCCGTTCCTGCATCCTCTAAAAAGAAAAGATTAGAAACATGGGAGGCCACAGCCACGAGCGATGGCATACTTACACGTTTTTTGGCCACTAACAATCCTTGGCAAATTTCTTCGCGGTTGCCCCGAATCTGAAGTGGTAGTAGCATAACTGCGGCAGATGGGAGGTAGTGAGTGGCAGTAGAAGTCGTTCGTTGGGGCGCGAGCGATTGGTGGGTGGTGGGTGGCTTTGTCGCTGCTTCGGCACGTCACGGGGTAGGCGTGTATGTCCTACGGCATTCATATCAGCTTCGGTTGACGTTGAATAGGCATCCTCTTCGTCAGGGGTGGAGGCGTTGATTGAGGTCTTGAAGTGGCTGTCCATAAGGGCGTCGGCTTTGGTCATCAAGTCCTTTATGGGTAAACTATCGACATTGAGTATGGCAGCGCTTATAGGTCCGGGTAAACGGCGTATCCAAAGGGAACGAAGTAGGTTCACCTCACGAAGAGAGCCGTCTGCGGCAGGTAAAAGGTGAGCGATACTGGTCATTTCCCTGAAGGCAAGCGAAGCCCTTTGGTCCTCCAAGGATTGTTGAGAGAGCTGAAAAAGCTTTGCTGTACCGGTGGCAGGAGTGCAGGGGTGGCTCCTAGTTCATAAAGCCAGTCGGATATTTTTGGGAAGGTGTCCTCGGGTATCGCCGCGAGAACATAATCTGCTTTGGTGGTTGAGCGAGTCACGCCGTTGATGCGAAATTGGAATTCTGCGCGCTGAAACAAAGCAAACGCCTCTCTGCTGGCGAACGGTGAAAGTTTCAATGGTACAGCCGCAGCGCCAACTTCTGTAGAGTCCGTCATGGTAGGCTACCAACGATGGAGGGGTGAGGGGGGTGGGGGTGGAAGGCGGTGGGAGCGAGTCGACTTCCGGGGTCACCAATGTGACGGCCGAGAGAAAGGTTATCACTCAAAGGCAGGATGCAATCAACTGAGTAACTTTATTAAAGAACACTCTCCTTTATATACAAAACCTCAAGGCAACAGGAAAATACATGTTCGAGAAAATCACAATGTTACATAGGCGACACGCAGACATGTCTATTCCGGATCTTTTAAGTGCGAGGGAAGAGCGTAGATACAAGCATAATATATACAAAATAATTTATGTACGATCGTGTGACACATGGCTGGTACAGACTGAACCTACATTATCATGATATCCAGAAAAAGGAAAAATCTGAGGAAGGCCTTATCAACTTCGAAACAGAGACTTCAAGCACCGGATTTCAATGAGATATTCCTTACCCAAGTGGATGCATCGGAAAACGGGGTTGGAGTTGTCTTATTGTAAGAAGATAAGGAAGGAAATCTTCATCCTGTGTGCCTTATGTCATCGAAGCTGAAGAAGAAGCGACAAGGGGAATCGACAGTTGAAACGGAACTGCTGGCGCTGATCGCATCAATAAACCTGTTAAATTAATGTAAGTCGACCACAAAATGAAGATATTATAGTATATTCCCATCACAATCCATTAACTTTTGTGAATAAGATGAAAAATAATAATCAATGGTTAACTAGGTGGTCATTATGATCGCAACTATATTGTAATAATATAAAACATGTATCTCGTAAAGACAACGTGGTTTCATATTATTTATCTCGGGCCCAATATATTGATTCAACCCCAAAATAGATAATCTTATTTTGGGGGTGCTATATTACAAACCTGGTTTAGTGTAGAGTAAAAACAATGATTTACTCGCAATTCTATTTATATATTATACATTGTTTTCACATGTGCATTGAAGAGATGATAACCAGCCCGTAAATTGAGCCCCTGTCGTGTAGATATAAGTATTTTATTCAAATTATGTAACTTTCGTTGTGAATTTCATTGTACTTTTTTATTCAAGTTAATATGTATGAATTTGCATATTTTTTTTTTTTTTTTAAGAATCAATTCTTTATTTCATGTATGTTTGCTATGAAGTCTTATGTAGTCTATTTCAAATTGTTGTAGGATTCATGCAAAATAGGAACAAGGGTTTAGGTAATGTTCTTTTTTATATCAAGATGTATTGCGTCATGTTTAAGAGAGAGAGAATGTTCAGTGACACGTACATTCGAAGCTTCAAATACCCGGTGAGAGTATGTTATCTTTTTTCTATTTAGGGGACAATAGGTGGGCGGGGCTGGCTGGGAAGTCGTCTCGCGTGTTCGTTTATGTCTATCTGAGAGTTGCCTGAAACCCACCTGATTTGCCTCTTAACAGTTTTATCTGGTTGGAAACTCTGATGCCCTTAGGCAGAGGCTACGCTTCTCAAATAAGATGAAACCTTCTGGAATTCGCCAAAGTTCATATATAAGGTGATCAAGGTTAGGATACCGTCAGAGACAAACAGACATGGAGATTGAGTTAAAATTGCAGCCAAAAGATAGCCCCCTTCTCCTCTACCTTTCTCATTCATGCCTGTAACCAAGTGTATTGTTTTTAAAAGTGTTCATCACATTAGGGTGTCCTCTCTTAAGTGACTCAGTGCCCCAAAATAAATTGTGTGCCACGCAAGACAAAAAAGGTGTTTTTTTAATTCATTGTATAATGGTGAGTTTTGGCATTGCATAATGTTTTTTTATTTTGTTTTATGATGTGGTAATATATTATTCATTAGGTGTCAAACGTGAACATTGCATTATTCAGAACTATATCAGGCTTTTGGATAATTTTCATTGGTTTATGCAGATATAATAGTTAGAGTCAAGTTATCATATAATTTCAGATTGTAAATTTCTTTTTCTTATTCTAAATTTTATTCAATATTTTTTTCCAGTGAAAGATTTTATTATTGTATAAATTTTTCAAAAGTGCTTTATTATATATATATATATATATATATATATATATATATATATATATATATATATATATATATATATATATATATATATATATATATATATATATATATATATATATATATATATATTTGTGAAGAGCGTATCATTCTAATCATCATCATTTAAGACTAGATTCCGCTCGATTTCTGTTAAGAACCACAGTGAGTGTTAAATAAGTTTAATGTTACTTAGAGTAATTACCCAGATTGGTTTGGAGTGTGCTTAAGACACCTTTGGATATTCAGTGTTATATATATTTCTGTCTGGGAGTTATTTAACGGTCTCAGAATTCATGTCTTAATGGTTTAAAGTGAAAGCAAACAAGGTGATTTGAAATTCAAGAGGTTGATTAACTTGCCAGTCTTAGTAAATTTAAAATTGTATGTTTGGTTCTCAGTCACAGGTCATAGTATAATGTGTTTTAGGTACTCAGAATCGGGAACTAAATCATATATATATATATATATATATATATATATATATATATATATATATATATATATATATATATATATATATATATATATATATATATATATATAATACAATCAAAGTACGTTCTCTTTTGATAATTACATATCAAATAGAATATTCATAGCTGTTATTACGAACAATTAAAAGTAGTTGTGATAGATGTTCATAGAAGGAAGCGTTCGACTATTACCCTGTAACTGTAGCAATTATCTGTTATTAAAGAAAGGTTGAAAGAAATATATCTTCCTTTGAACCCAATATAACTTTTTTTTCATTTATACAACAGGAAAAATATGCTTCATTGCTTGCATGTACTTGACGTTTTCAGTAAAAATTTCATTTGCTTTCTTTTATTGAAATTCAAAACTTTCTTCTTTTTGGCATAAATAGCCATTGGGTTTTCCATCTGAATGCTCCTGTTTACTCTGAATCGGTTCCTCTTAAAATAGTATTTTTGTTGGTTGACGAAAATCAAATTTCCTTTGTGAGCAGAATGGCAGATTGTGTTTTCGTCCGAGATTGATTGTGAGTCAGACTTGCCTTTGCGGGTTCTCTTTGAGCCACCTTTTGGATACATGATAATTCAACCATCTGAATTGAAAAGACCTTGACAATGCTGACTGAATTCCTTATAAGATGGCATTATTTGTGCAGTCATGCATACACATACTCACACTCGCATTCACATACATACATATATATATATATATATATATATATATATATATATATATATATATATATATATATATATATATATATATATATATATATATATATATATATATATATATATATATATATATACTATATATAAATATGTGTTTTTGTGCGTGTGTGTGATTAAGAAGGATTGTACTGAGTTTGTAAAAGGAAATTAGGTGACCTACAGTATAGTCATAACACTGTCATGACAGGATTATAAATTAAACTATAAGAGAGATTACTC
>NC_090729.1:10598486-10603486 GCF_036898095.1 Palaemon carinicauda
AGGAAGGCCATGGTACAGAGGCTTTGACCCTACCCTTGACTAGAGAACAATGGTTTGATTTTGTGGTATCGTTCCACAGGAAGCGCTGCTTACCATAGCTAATTAGTCCGTGCTAACTTTCCAAGATGTAAGTAGCCATCGAACAATTATGGTACAGGAGTTAACCCCTGAGAGAAAAAGAATTGTTTGGTAATTTCAGTGTTGTCAAATGTATGAGGAAAGAGGAGAATCTATCAAGGATAGGCCAGACTATTCTGTGTATATGACGGCAAAGATAAAATGAACCGTAATCAGATAGAGGGATCCGATGTTGTATCTCTGGCCACTCCAAGGACCCAATAACTAGCGGTAGTGTCTCATCGGTTGGCTGGTGCCTTGGCAAGCCAACTGCTTTAAAACGCCATCAAATAGTAAAAGGTCTGTATGCCTTTAAACGAAATGCCAATTACGATAATGATTTAGCATTAATGAGGGAAAATCTTGATTGCTCTATATGCTGTGAATCCTTGTAAATATGAATGTCCAGTGAAAGGTTTGAAATCACATAGTTAAACGTACAAGAGGAAAATTATTTTATTCAACCCCCACCCCCTACCCCCCACAAGAAAAAAAAAGAAAAAAAAAAAAGAAAAAAAAACATCTAATGCTTGAACGTAATGGCCATATGAATTTGAATGATTCGATTATTATCTACATTCAATGCATTTCACCAATTTCCTGTGAACTATTTAACATCTAGAATCATGTAAATGCTAACAACCAATTTTTTTTTTCTTTTTGTATTACAACCTGTCTAATAACAAGATATCCGAAAATTCTCATAAAATGATGCATTATCAAGAATTCTTTGATATTACCAAATTAAGGATATTGACATAGCACATTAGTTTCGTTATACAATAGTATTCCCGAACGATTAGGTCAAAATCCAATATATCTTTTCCACTAAATCTCACACACTATATACGGTATGTGTTATACCTCCTGACTGCTTCTAAAAAATACTAAGGTAATTAACTTAGTCCCAACATAAAACTCTCTCTCTCTCTCTCTCTCTCTCTCTCTCTCTCTCTCTCTCTCTCTCTCTCTCTCTCTCTTATACACTGATATAACTGTTCAAAGTGACTGGCACTCTAGTAAAAAAATCATTATAACAGCTATCTATATATTTCTAACCTGTGCGCATTTAATCCTGTTACATTTTTGTCTTTTGTGACATTTTTTTTAATACTAATTAATGAATACTTCACCGAGTATTAAAACTTCAATATAAATCTCATAATAATTGTTTGGTAGCTAACTAAATCAGTACATAATCTTTACCCTCAATTTTAAGATTTATACTATATATAATCACTGGTTTACAAAGAAATTGAGGCAAGCACAAAAATACCCGATTTTACCTAATTTGGGGGTGCTGAATTCAAATTTGAAATCCGTTTTCACTCATCACCTCTAGTTTTTTTTAGATATGCTTAGTGAGCATTTTGTGCATGTACTGTACATAAAGGCGTATATGCATTCAAGGTTGATTCTAATATTGTGAGACTTATGGCTTATTCTTTAGTTATTATGCACTAAATGTAAGTGATTGCATTACATTATATATATAATTATATATCAAGATGGATTTTGGCAGTTAGTGCAGCAGGGCTCAATCCAAACTCAGTAGTGCTCTGGCAGTCATTGGAGGGGGTTGTCTCGCCGGTGGCGCAGGAGGTTGGTGTCCTTCAACTATCGTGTTACACATCTTTTGGGTAGCTAAATATTAGTATTACATTTTCCAATGCACATTTTATTGCCTTGCATATGATTTAGAATTACTTTGTAATATTTTCAGATTCTCCAATGGCTTCCAGCACGTCAAAGCATCGAGGATGCCTCAACAAGGCCAATTCTTTCTGCTACGTGTATGGGGACTTCACAACAGTTGCACAGCGTCGAACCATCACTTTCCTCCTCAGAACCACCTACTTTCACTATTTTGACTGTATAATCGATGGTCACAAGTCTTGGGCTACACACATCTGTTGTAAACCCAGCTACAATGGACTAACTGCATGGTTTAACGGCAAGAAAGCCGCTTTCAATTTTGCGGTCCAGATGGTTTGGAAAGAGCCATGAAGGCACGCAGATGATTGTTATTTTTGTTTGACTAATATAACTGGTTTCAATGCATCTTCTAGAAAAAAAGATGAAATATCCCAACCTTCCATCTTCTATGAGACCCGTTCCCCATTCAGATGATCTTCCTGTACCCCCACATCCAGTAAATAAGGATCTTTTTTCCTTATGAGATGAGGAAATGCCTTCAAGGGAGGATTCTGCCGAGTTACTATCTTTGGAAGATATTGGGTCTACATATTCAGGAACAAGTGATAATGAGCCACACTGGATCACGCAAGAAGACCTGAATAATCTTGCTCGTGATTTGTATCTGTCAAAACAGCAGTCAGAACTCTTGGCTTCTCGGCTTAAACAGTGGAACCTAGTCCAGGAAGATGTAAGGATCACCAGTTCAGGAATCGGAACAAAGACCTTGCTTTCTTTTTCAACATGGAAAACAAGTTGTGCTACTGCACAAACATACCTGGCTTGTTCAAGTCCCTTGGTTTGCCACATAATCCTTCAGACTGGCGTCTTTTCATAAACTCTTCCAAGCAAAGTTTCAAGGCTGTGCTTTTGCACAATGGGAATGAATAAATATCCCAGCATTCCCATTGCACACTCTGTCCATCTAAAGGAGTCCTATGACAATATGGAGCTTCTTTTAGAAGCTATTAAGTACAGCGAGTACCAATGGAGTCTGTGTGGAGATCTCAAGGTCATTGGTCATCGTATGGGTATGGAAGCGGGCTTCCTTAAGTACTGTTGTTTTCTCTGTCTCTGGGATAATCGAGCTGTATCCCAGCATTACAAGCAGGAAGACTTGGGGTCTAGAATCACTTTTGTTCCTGGCGAACACAGTGTCAAGGGGAATCCTCTGGTGGACATGAATAAGGTGCTTCTTCCTCCTCTTCACATCAAGCTTGGTTTGATGAAGAATTTCGTGAAGGCATTGGACAAAAATGATGGTGCCTTCCAACACTTCTCTATTGTGTTCCCAGTTGTTAGTGCTGCTAAGCTCTTTGTCGGACCTCAGATCCGAGAAGTGCTGAAGGATACTGATTTTGAGGAGCTTCTTAACTTAAACGAACTGAGAGCATGGGAAGCATTCAAGTCAGTCAGTAGTGGCTTCCTTGGTAACACACGCGTTCCAGATTACCAAGCCTGTATTGAAAAGTTGCTAAAGGCTTACGAGGATATGGGGTGCCGAATGTCACTCAAGATTTATTTTCTCCATTCTCACCTCAACTTCTTCCCGCCAAACCTTGTAGCAGTGAGTGATGAGCATAGAGAAAGATTCCACCATGACATTACGAAGATGGAGAGCAACTATCAAGGCAAATGGAACCCCAGCATGATGGGAGACTTCTGCTGGATGCTCTTGGGTGACATCCCGGAGGCAAAATACACCAGATCTTCTAAGAAAACACACCTTTGACTGTCCGTGGTACTATGAATTGTGTAATTGTGTCATCCAGGCAGACATAGTATTTTTATAGTTTTTTTATGACATATTTGTTTTTGATGTTGTTGATAGTTTATTATATGACATGTCTGTTTTGACGTTGTTTCTTATTTTAGAATGATTTATTGTTAATTTGTTCTCTTCATTTATCTATTTCCTTATTTCCTTTCCTCACTGAGCTATTTTTCCCTGTTGGAGCCCCCTGGGCTTATAGCATCTTGCTTTTCCAACTAGGGTTGTAGCTTGGATAGTAATAATAATAATAATAATAATAATAATCAGTATTCTTTATCTAATCAGTTTTATCTGTTATGAGCTGCTGCAACTCTTGAAATGTGCTCATATATTCTCTGTTTATACTAAAATGAGACTATTTAAAAGCCAAAAAACTAGAGGTGATAGAGCAAAACTATTTATAAATTTGAATTCAGCACACCCAAATTAGCAAAAAACACCTATCCCCATTCTTGCCTCAGACCAAATTTTGTTTTTGTAAACCGGTGAGAAAATATTCTTTGATTTTAAACCTATTGAAATTTAGGATCGAATTAGATAACTAACCCAGCACTATGATTAAATAGCAGAGCTTCTTGTTAAAAATAATTCCTAATGTTATACTGTGATATGAGGTTTTTCTACTGGTAATTTTTGACTCCCACTGTTGCCATTTGAACTCACACCCAGATAAACTACTTACTCTACTTACTTTGACAGGTGCTTTACTGGTCCCATACAGCAGGGGAACCCTACTCTCTACAGGACCTTCACTGCCGTTTTACCATGTTCGTTCAGAGTCTTTAACGTTTCATATCACGTATTGATCATTTATTGGTAAATCGTCACTGTTATACGACTCACGGAATAACTTCAATTAATAATGAGTCCGACACCCCCACCAGACCTCTCTTCTCTCGGTGTGTGAAAGGTGTGTGTATATATGTGTGTGGGGTTGGAGGGAGGGGGAGCAATTCAGTGATCTTGGCCTTCTCCAAGTTATTTAATAATTTTTCAGTTAATGATACTATGTCCAAATAGTTCTCGTTTATCAATTGTCGAATTTGAATAGTGTTATTACCTAAAGATTGTATATTTACATAGCAACAATCCTGAATATGATACAATATCGCAAAAGAGTAATAAAAGCCTGTTTTAAACCTCATTGCCTGGTGATAGCCAGGCAGGGGTTCAAATACTTTTGAAACTTGTTAGTTCCTCGGGCTGCTACAACCTCACAACCCATGTGAACTAAGGATGGGGGGAGGGTTGGGGGAGCATATATGTCTACTTCCTTAGTCATTTGTAGTTATTTCCTGAGTCTCGCTCGTCCTAGTTTGGGTGAAGAGGGGCTTGGGTGCTGATCATGTGTATATATGGTCAGTCTCTGGCATTGTCCTGAATGATAGGGCAATGTCACTGTCCTTTACCTCTG